>NC_139720.1:199407338-199564838 GCF_964211835.1 Anser anser
CTTTTCCTTTTTTTGTTTTTTTCTTACATAACTTTTTTTTTCAGTATGACAAGTAAATTGCTGGGCATGTCAAATTTTGTTACCTTGACTACTGAGGTCACTTACTAAATAACCTTTTGTTTCTGTTGTTTCACCCCTCCACTTCATACAGCAACTGTCACTAAAATAATTCTCTCTTCGGTTCTCAGATGGTATCATTCCACTGCTCTAACTCCCTGCATTGCTCTCTTATCTTCTTCCAAATATTTATCCTTGACAAGGCCTTTTAGAAACCTGCTTACACTTCTATTTTGGATAATAATTAAGGCTCTTTTTCAAGTTTGCCTTTCTCTGGGTCACCGTTCCTGGACACAGCAAACACTCTGAATTTTCAGCTCACTCCCAAATAAATGGAAGATGGAAGCACACACAGTATATCTGTGCTATGTCCTCTCTTGTATTCTTCACGATGACATAGAAGATACTGTAGGAGCTGAGGAAAACCATGAGACAAAGAACCTACATTACAACTGTGCACTTACTTATTTTGTCAATTCCCTAGCTAGCTAAAATATTAAAAAGAAACTCTTTGGGGCAAGATTCTTTTTTTCCTTACTGTTACAATAATAAGATTTCTTTTTGTTTAGTTTTTAGTTGAAACATTGTTGTTGTGGTTTTATCGGTGGAAAATTTCTGCAGAAATTCATTTCAAAAGAAATAATCAACATGCCAAAAATAGATATTTTACCTTTTAAAAATAAAAAAAATAAAAAAAAAAATAAAATAAAATAAAAATAAAATAAAATAAAAATAAAATAAAATAAAATAAAAATAAAAAATAGATATTTTACCTTTTCATCCTTTTTTTTTTTTTTCTTTTTTTTTTTCTTTTTTTTTTCTTTTTTTTTTTTCTTTTTTTTTTTTTTTCTTTTTTTTTTCTGGATGAAACATTGCAACACCCAACATGAATTTGCAAGTAGTCACATTTTTCATTGAAATAAATAAAAACAAATCCATTGAGTCCAGTTGGTAGTCTCAATCTGTATAACATCTTTGCCTGAGGATCTGAGTGTGCATGCAAATCTTCCTGCTAGTAATGATACATAATACCCCTGTGCAACTAATATTGTTCTAGCTCCTAAGACTAGTGCTATTTAATGCGTGCTTAAAATAGACCCGTGTTTTATGGGTGAGCTTAGCAAAGTTACAAACACAAGCACTGTGCTTAGAGGTTCACTTACACCTCTCTCCGTTTGGATTTTTTGCTGTACTGAACCGATTTTGGGGGCTCTTATATCACCTTCTAGTATCCCACATCTTTTCATACTACTTTTTCTTGATGGATAACTAGAGTTCCTTCAAGTATAAACTGGTATTGAGAATTTCACAAAATAACAGACTAACTTACAGGATTAAAAACATCTTCTGAATTCCTTCTCGAATGCTTTTTTGAGCACATCTGTCAGGTACCTTTGCTATTTGCCTTCAAATGCTCTTTCAAGGGGGAAGAATACACAAGTTGTTGTGTTTTTATTTTATTATTTTTCCATCTGAGAGATAGCAAATCATTTGACAAAATTTGCCCATGTTGCAAATAGATAAGCAATGAATCATTAAAACAATCTTGGGATTAGACATTTTGGAAGCAATATCTAATCTTAGAAAGTAAATTACAAATGAATCCAAGATGACACAGATGAATTGATTTTCATACAGTGGTATAAGCATGGGAATTTAGCCAAGTGATAACATTAGGAGTCAATTTACAACTTTAAAAAAATATTTTCTTGATAGTAATACACTTGAGGTTTAGGAGTTAAGAGAGGTGAGCCAGGCAGACATAAGAGGGTTATCTGTTGCTGGGTGGAGTCTTTTTCTTTTTTCACTTTTTATGATGTGAAACAAATCCAGAGAAAGTTCAAACTCAGAATGAATTGATATTCTTTCCCTAAAGCTTTTGAAATAATAAATTATGGAAAAACAAAAAAGTCCTAGCACAGAGCTGGCAGAAGATTCTGGAAAGCAAAACAAAACAAGCCAACCTTTTCATATTTGTAGACAAAGGAACAGTTAGCACATTAGCTAAGGCCAAGAATGGTTTCTTCCAGACCAAGCTATGACAATAAATCACTATTCTAGTTGCTCACCTTCAGTGCCCTGCTAGAAGTTATTGCCGCCACCGATCTGTCAGGACCTTAATTCATATGTATACCTTGCAGTAGGCTTCAATTGAGAGCAATCAGACAAGCTGGAACCAACATATCCTGTGTAGAGAACTCTGGCTGATTTTCGCCTGAAGAAAATGAAAGACACTTACTGTTCTGCTGGCAAGAGTAAAGAACTGGAAGTAATCTCTTCCACTGGCATGTCTGTGTCCATTGGGAGGGCATTTGTCAAGGTTGTTGGATAGACTTACTCTGTTTCCCTTGCTCTTACCAACTAATACCATTTAATGCAAGTATTTTCATAGAGGTAGCACTGTGACTTATCAAGAAATTTTTCTTGATAATGCAGTCACCTTGACATAACTGCTATTCTTCAAACAGTCCCAAGAATGTCAGTACATAACATTGTTAGAAATCTATCAAATTCAGTACCAGAGCCAGAACTATTAATCAGAGGCATAATCAAAATATTACATCTGAAGAACTTTCAAATATTAAGGAGGTATTTTTCTTAAAAAGAAAACATAAAAAAATCTTATTCTACTAGATTTCCATTTTCACTGTCTAAGGATATGTATTGGTAAATTAAACAAAGTAGTCTGAACCTTCACAGATGAATGCAAGATCCTTAGAAGCCCTGAATTCTTCAAAGTTTTGGGGAAGGCAAAGAATGATGTGTATTACGGGCCTGTAAAGTGGATTCAAATACAATTTCCGAAAATATTCCCTATTTTTAAGGCATAGTCCAGTCTTTCTTTAGAGATATAATTAAACCAAATGAAATTCAGGGGGCATGGACTTGAGAGAGGGAATGAAACAGCTTAGATAATTAAGGGCCCGACTGAACAGATTTTTTTAGGATCATAGGATAATTCCTGCTAGAAGGGATTTTAGAGATTCTCAAGTCCAATTTCCTGCTCATAGCAGAGTCACCTGGGAGATCAGACCAGGTTGCTCAGGGTTTCATGAGTCAGCACTTGAAAATCTCCAGGGATGGACACTGCACAACCTCTCCAGGCAACCTGTGCCACTGCCTGACTGTCCTCACAGGGAAGAAAAAACACAACACAAAAACTCCTTGTCCTTATATCTTGTTTCAACTTATGCCTGTTGCCTCTTACCTTCCTAATCTGCATACCTGTGCCCAGAGAGCAGCTCTGTCTGCTTGATGACTTCAGCATAAGCAATGGGGGCTGCTGTTAGGTCCCCTGAAGCCATTTCTGCTCCAAGCTGAACAAGCACAGCACCTCTCCTTGCCTCTCCTTATGGGGCAAGTGCTCCACATCCAGCTCCCATCTCAGTGTTCTCTACTGAGAACATCATCAGTGTCTTTCCTGTATTGGAGGGTTGCCCACTGGGGAGCCAGGAGAGTTCTGGTCAGCCATGTGGGAGTGAGTAAGATGGTCTGTACCTACAGCTGGAGTGGCAGCTGGCCCCGGCTCTCATATGTCCAGGTGCCAACAACAGGGAGACTGGGATACAGGGCAGATTGAGAGACTGAGCACAGCAATAATTTTGTTTAGGGCAGTAAGATGCATTTTTAATTATAATTTTATTTAATTTTTTTTTATTTTTTTTTAGAGAAGGAAGAGGGTTGACCTGATCAAAGAAAAAGTATGCATTAGATCATAAGTTTATATACATCAGCAAATCTCTTCTAATACCATATATATGTTAGATAGCATTATATTTCAAAAACATCTGTAATAATGTGATCTTTGATCAGAC
This sequence comes from Anser anser, assembly GCF_964211835.1. Lineage (NCBI taxonomy): Eukaryota > Metazoa > Chordata > Aves > Anseriformes > Anatidae > Anser > Anser anser. The sequence continues at coordinate 199,411,211 of NC_139720.1, forward strand.
ACAGGAGGCTGGAGGTATGAGAAAACATGCTATGATTTGGTAGGTGAGCAAATGGATTGTACGTCTCTCATGGTTCCTAATTTTAAATAACTGAAAGAGAACACAAAGCTCTGCAACTGCTGTTTTTTAAGCATTCTGTCTCACAAAGAATAGATCTAAATATATATATACACTAAAAAAAAAAAAAAGGAAAAAGAAAAAGAACGTAAGCTTACTAAATAGCATGTCCTCTAATTTATTCAAGTATTCACTCTCCTGAAAGGGATTATTTCAATGCACATTTTTAATATTAGAATGGACTCTGGCATGTGAAGTTTATTTCAGCAACACATGAAACTAAAGCTGCAGTAGACTAAATTGTACCCCCAAATCAAATACTACTAACCTAATTAACAAGTAGAATTAAGAACCATCAAGTAGTCATCAAGAAGATTTTCCTTTTCATTAATCTCTCTAATCATGTAATCCTCAGAGTACCAACCAAGTTGCTTGGTCACATCAAATATTATGAGGATAATTAAATTAAAGAGAGAACTGAAATTCTTTTTAGTATCCACTCATTCCAAAGTGATAAAACCTAGAAGTGTCAGTGTTTCACAGTAAAAGGGTTTCTGAATTTCCTACTAAATCTTCCAGGCCACAAACTGGATGTATCCAAAATTCAATTTTCTCCAATGTTTGGCAGAGTAGTACCTCCCAACTGATAGATGTGAGCTCTGCCTGGGCAGTCAGACTATTCACATTTTCTAATTGCTAAGGGGTGTCTTACTGACTTAGATGTAATCTCTTTCTTAAATGCTTGCTATTAATTGCAATTCTGTTGTATATTTATCTTCATATTTATGTTCAGAATTATAAGTATTCAATCTGTCTTTCTTTCTTGGGCCCAGAAATAACATGAGAGTTTCCTGGTTCCAAAAGTCACATGGAAGATGTTTCTTTAGTCTCCTTCAAGGAACCAGGAACTTTTATTTAAGCTTATTTTCATGTAATTTTAAGGAAATAAATAAATAAATAAATAAAGTGTTAAAAAAAAAAAAAAAAAAGTAGTTTTACTCTTTTAGCTTCTAACTTCTCCAAACATATAAACCTGGTCTAGAGGTTTTCAAGACCAGGTTGGATGATGCCCTGGGCAATCTGACCTAGTGGCTGTTATCCCTGCCCATGTTAGAAGCATTAGAACTAAGTGATCTTTAAGGTCCCTTCCAACCTGAACCATTCTATGAGTCTATGAAAATGATAGGAGAAGAATTTTCTGAGATAGAGCACTGCCTAAGAAGTAAAGGAAAGAAGAACTCACGAGTTGAGATAAGGATAATTTAATTAAAGGGAAAAAATAATTATTAAGGGAAGATTATTGTTAATTAAACAATTTAACTAAGAGGAAAAAGGGAAAGGGGAAAAGGGAAGAGAAAAAGGGGAAAAAAAAAAACAACAGAACAAAACAAAACAAGTAAAGGCTGTGTGGAAGTGCAGAGGAAAGAAATTACTCTCTACTTGCCACAAATGAGCGATGCTTGACCACGTTCTTGAAGCAGGGCCTTAACACACATAGCCGATGTTTGGGAGGACAGACGTTTTCACAAAGAGAGTCCACCCCTCCCCTCTTCTTCCTTTTTCCACCTTTTATTGCTGAGTGTGACATCATATGGTATGGAATATCCCTTTGTTTGGTTTAGGTCAGCTGCCTTGGTGATGTTCCTTTCTCACTTTTTTGCCCACCCCCTAGGAGGGTTAGAGAGAGTCCCGATGGTGTGCCAGCACTGCTCAGCAGCAGACGCAACACTGGTGTGATACCACTGCTGTTCTAGCTACAAGTGCAGAGCACAGCACTGTATGGGCTGCTGCAGGGAAAGTTAACATCCCAGCCAGACCCAGCACAACTTAATAAAATACGTAAGCCTCTTTCAAAAATAAAAATAAAAATAAAAATAAAAATAAAAATAAAAATAAAAATAAAAATAAAAATAAAAATAAAAAAATAAAAATAAAAATAAAAATAAAAATAAAAATAAAAATAAAAATAAAAATAAAAAATAAAAATCTGAGGGATTGACACTGAAGATTGCCTTTTGCTTTATTTAGGGGCCTAAAAAGTTGACAGAAAACATGTCTGTCAGTGATGTCTGCCCAAATCAATCATATGTGGCAGCTAGGACTGCGTATCTTTTTCTAATATTACTTTCACTTCATAGAAACATTATATTCCATACAAAGTATTCCTACAGCATTAAGAGTATTTTACCCTTATGTATTTTGTTTAGCAACCTGAGATGTTCAACAATGTTGTATTAAAGTAGCTATTAGTATAGAAAAAATATATTAATGCTAATACATTTTGCATTTTATTAGCTAAATATTAAATTAAAGTCATATTTATATATTTCACAGTTGTATTTGTGTGTCATGGACTTTTACTTCTAGTTACTATGTTAATTATAATAAATTTTGTAGTTATGTCTAATAGTGTGTCTAGTAAGTACATGAAACTAAGTATTATATGGAATACTAAAATTTATAAAATAATTTAAAAACTCATTAAAGATCTAATAAAAGCTTTGGGTCAGATACTTTCATACGTATCAGTGTACATTCCTTCTTAAGTGGAAAAACAAACTAGGATCTCATGCTTAATATTGTCTCTTTTATTTGTACAGCAAGCCTCAAGTTTTTATCCTGGATCATCTCTATGTGTTGCCTTCCTTTCAGCCACTGCACAGTGTAACAGTGTTTATCAATTTATCCTGGATGACTGAGAACTTTTAATCTTCTTTGCATTTTCTAATCTTGCTATAGGAACTGACTGTTTTTACCTATGGCAACAAAACATTTTCTACTTTTTTTTTTTTTCCCAGAAGCAAGCAAACAATCAAAAAAGCAATTTTTTCTACTTGTAGTTGGAAGAGTGTGGTGTGTATATATAATCATACATACATATTTACATATATATGTATCTATATGAAAGTATTTTGTAACAAGGTCTCTATTTTTCACCCAAATCAGAAATGTCAGTCACCTGGATTTGGTTCATCTTTTGCTTCTCACTTGACCATAAATCAAAGAAATTAGAGATGGAAAAGATTTATCAGTTCACATACTTCAAACCCTGGGGACAAACACAGTATTGTTGCTTATACTACACCTTGTGTGTTACCTTTTCTCATTTTAACTGTCTCAAGTGACAGAGTTGGAACATTTCCCTTGGGAAGTTGTTACATAATTTGAAATCTATCACTGACAAGTAGCTTTTCTCAAATGTAGTATTTTTCCTGTCTTTACTATCTCCCTTTATTCCTGGTAATGACACATTGTACTCTCCCAGATCACTCCTATTACCTCTAACTATTCATATCTCTCAAAAAATGTACTCTTTACTAAGCAGGTTATGTTATTTCACCTTTTAAATTTCTCATTCCAACAAATCTTTTCTATTTATTACCTTTTAATATAGATTTTGTTCACATGAGAATGAGTGAACAATTATATCAATTGAAGAAAATGGAGAAATTATACAGTTCAGTGCAACTGTAGGTTTAGATTTTTTTTTTCACATCTTCCCCCAAGTTGAACAACTTCTTTTTCTTGCTCTTTTCATAAATATTGGTTCTATAAATTTTACTAAACCCTGAAGTGACATCAGCCTTTCACTGTATTTTTCACTGTGTTCTTAGGATGAGAGCATCATAAGGGACTCCATTCTTCCTAAGAACTGTAGGAAATTTTTGATTTTTCCCCTTAGCCATGAGAGAGATGTTGTCTAATATAGTAAGCTAAAATGACAATACTGGAACATCATCTTGTTGTTCTTGCTGCTTCTCCCTTACCTGCATAGTGACATCTGTGTAGATCCAGCTCTTGTCTCATTAGCAGCAGCTTCTGAAACCTTGAGTTTTCAGGACTCTGGCATAAATAAAGTAGGCAGCAGGCTCATGGCTGTTTTCCTGTCCTTGATTGTATGCTGTTCCCTACATCTGCTTACTTTTCTTGTGCCAACGGAGAGCTCTGGATATTTTCTATGTGATTTTATGTTATTTTACTTCCATTCTAGATCTTTGACATCTTCTGTATTTATTTATATATATATATATATATATATTTCTTTTTGGAAGGGTTGTCACTCAAAACACCCCACAGTGCTTATCAGTCTTTCTGAATTCATCAAATATTCATAGAGTCTCCCACTGACCACATCTCTTTCCCAGCCTCTACCCCCACTCTGCCTTTTTGTCTGTGCACTGCTCTTACCTGTGTTTTCCTCTCTGACAAATATTCTCTTCTGTCCCTTCTACAAGGAGACACTGTTGTTCTATAACTTAATAATATTATTAATACTCTCAGGATGAAACCGTACCAATATATGCAATCAACACATGCTTCCAAAAAATTAGGCAGAGATTTCTTTTTGTTATGATATTACTATAGGTAGATAGCCCTGTTCTATAAGATAAGTGGGACAGATGCATCCTACTATTAAAGAAAATCTGATTTTGCTAGCCTCTGAATGCCTTCTTTCGAGATTTCTCTGGCTAGATGGAAAAGTATATGGCCCTGGAGTACTCCCCATCTCCCAGACATGGTTTCCCACCTTGGCCACATATGATGATGAGATCTACATGTAGATCATTTCCCTCCTACTTCCTCCCTGTCCCCATTTCTGTCTCCTACAAGAACAAAATAAGAATGAGGATGGGGAAATGGTAGGCTATAGTCTGTTTCAGGACCTCCCCTCCAATTCTGAGCAATTAAAAGATTAACATAATATATATATGCTAAAATACTGTCTTTGTCAGAATCTTGGATTGCAACCTGAGGTTTATGACTATGTTCATTCATCTGTGCGCTGGTTACATTGAAAGTAAATGTTAGGGCACATTTTCATTATAGAATCATAGAATCAGTAGGGTTGGAAAAGACCTCCAAAATCATCTGAGGGTTGAAAAGACCTCCAAAATCATCTGATAGAACCATCGCCCTATTGCCAATGTCACTCACTAAACCATATCCCTAAGCACCACGTCCAACCTTTCCTTGAACACCCCCAGGGATGGTGACTCCACCTCCCTGAGCAACCGGTTCCGATGGCTGACTACTTTTTCAATTCTCAATGTGGGGTCTATGACTCCATCATAGGTATGTTGCTATATGATGCAATTAAGACACAATTGATAGCAATTGAGACAAAGGCTCTTTCCTTTCCTTTTGGCTGACAATGAGTCTACCACTGTGAAGAAATCTGAAGGCCACTGAAACAATGGAAATGAGTTCCCTCACTCAGGGGAGTGTGTGGTAGTAACTATAGGTGTTATTCTGTAGCTATCTGCCTTTTCTTCTTCTATGCTTCTGAAGCAGAGCTAGACTCATCCTCATGTCAGCTACTAAAGCTCTCTGAAGGCAGAGCCAGTGGAGTGAGACATGCTGCTGAGGAGTCTTATGTTTGGGCACTTGAGTTCTGCAAGGTAATTTGTCTGTGGGAACATAGAATTAATATTACTATTCATTCTACTTACTTTTATTAAGAAGATGAACCAACCTAAAAAGAAACACTAGTTGAGAAAGAAAGTTTTGGGGCTATGAGTCCTTATAGAACTTGTTTCCCTTAATTCAGCATTTTGAGACAAATAATATCTGTTTTGTTGTTGTTGTTGTTTGTTTGTGTGTTTGGTTTGGTTTGGTTTGGTTTGGTTTGGTTTGTGTTTTTTTTGAGGGATGAAAATTGGTACCAGAAGTAGTAACTGCAAAGATAGCTTGTGCAATCCTTGCTCCAGGGCTGTTATCAAAGGAGGCAAAGCCAGGCTCATAGACCTTGCTCTGCACCTGGAGGAGAATTTACCAGTTACCTGCATCTTTCTAAGAAATAAAGGTAGGAGACTTCTGAAAAGGACTCAGTCTCCTTACACTGTCTTTCAAAAAAACTTAGAGACATGAAACCTGTTTATTCTTTGAAGTATGTCAAAATATTCTGTCCATATTGTAATTCTGTAATGGAAAGTTAAAATAAATAAATAAAAATCTTCTCTTACAGGAAAAACAATCTTCTTAAAGCGTAGCTATTTATTTTGTTCTCTTTCTGTTAACAGTTAGATCTAAAATATTTTTGTACTTAGTGAACTAAGGCCACTAATAGCCATTCACTGTTGAGAAATTTAAATTACTACTGCTTATGGTCATAAAAAAAGTCAACTGATCATATTTCATTGCCATCTCCTGTTGTGATTCTGCTATTCTTGTGAAAAAGTAATCATTAGCACAATAAATCTGTATGATCTAATTCATGAATGACCCCTGGCACACAGTTGTAAAATCTAAAGATGCCAAAAGCTTATTTCTTCATCAAGATTGTTTCCAATTGCACATGTTCAGTAGTTTATTTTTTAATTTACATTTTATAAAATAACAGCGCATCCACCATACTGCCTCAGAACTACTGTGGTATATTTTATGCTCAGGAAAATTTACATTTATTTAATCTGTATTTTCCATTTATTTGTGTAAAGAACAGAGATGGTACAGAAAGTGTTTGTTCTCACTTACTATATACAGTATTCTTCTTTTGGAAATCTTTGATCATACTTTCTGCAAAAAGAGTACTATGATGAAAAAGTACAGCAGATGCTTTTAAGGAAGGAGGAGATATACATTTCAATAAAAGTTAGTTAGACTTATTGGCTAAAGAGCTAAGTTAGAACAACAGTGCTTTTGTTGTTGTTTTTGATAAGAAGGTATCTTCCTTGTTTACAGTGATTAAAAAATCTGAAGAGATCAAGATAATTTTAATGGAACCAGTCATTGGTTTATTGTTATTAATAATGATACAAAAAAAAAAAAAGAGTTTACATTCTCAGAATTTTAATTCATAAATATAACAACACCAATATAACATAACATTTACAATATTTTTCCCTGTCAAGGATTTGAAGAGAAGGAAGGGAAGGGAGAGAGAGAAATAGCTTTGCTAAAGTACACCTGACACTAATTCTTCCTTGAATGTTCTTGAAATCTAAATAATTCATTTTTTATGACCTAATTATTCCCAGGTCAAATATGGCAATGTGGCCCAGAAAGCCAACCGTATCTTGGTCTACATCAAAAGAAAAGTGTCCAGCAGGTCAAGGGACCTCTACTCTTCTGAGACCCCACTTGGATTGCTGTGTTCAGCTCTGGGGTCCCCAGGATGAGAAGGACATGTAAGTATTAGAATGAGTCCACAGGAGAGCCACAAAGATAATCAGAGGGCTGGAGTACTTCTCCTATGAAGGCAGGATGAGGGAGTTGGGGTTGTTCAGCCCAGAGAAGAGAAGACTCCAGGGAGACCTTACAGCAGCCTTCCAGTACCTAAAGGGGGCTACTGGAAAGCTGGGGAGGGACTCTGTCAGGAAGTGCAGTGGCAAGGGGCAATGGCTTTAAACTAAAAAAAAGAAAAAAGAAAAAAAAGGTAGATTTAGATTAGATATAAGGAAAAAATGCTTGACTATGAGAGTGGTGAGGAACTGGAACAGGTTGCCCAGAGAAGCTATGGATGCCACATCCCTGGAAGTGTTCAAAGGCAGGTTGGGCCTTGGGTTAGCTGGGGCTTAGAGCAACCTGATGTAGTGGGAGGTGACCCTGCCCGTGGCAGGAGAGTTGGAATTATATGATCTTTAATGTCCTTTCCAAGCCAAACCATTCTCGTCCTGTCCTGTCCTGTCACTGGGCACCACTGAAAAGAGTTCTATGATTCTATGTATAAAATTAGGATTAAAACATGGCATTTACAAATTCATTTATATCTTTAGTTTTATTACTGTCTTCCAGTGCTATTCAATTCAAATATAGTATTAATTCAAAAATGGAAAAAAGAAAACATTCACTCCTATACTCAGTCCTTAAAAATCTCCATATCTTCTTAGAGCTATGCAAAGCGGGAAATAACTGCTTTAATATTGTTTTCTGAAATTTGAATACTTAGAAAGAGCTGTGGTACCACCAAAATAATTTAGATTTTTTTGATAATATTTCAATTTTGATAAGCTTTTAGCCTGCTGTTGTCTTTCCTTTTACTAGTTTGAATGCATTCATTTTCAGGCTGGTTTAAATTGGATACTTAAATTAATGAATTGTCAATTTTCTCTATGTCAGAATAAAATTAAACTAGGAAATTGTGGCGTAACAATAATATAGTTTTAAAGATGCAGTCATATACCAAAAATACACATTGTCACTAGCCAAGTAAACTTAATGTTACTCAGAAAATAGTATTGGCAAATGCCATTAACAAGATGTTCGCTTTAAAAGTTAAATTGTTGTTCAAAAAGAAATTAAATTATTGAATTTGAATGGCTGAATGCACACCTATTACTTTTTCAAGCACTTTAGATAAGGCAAATACAAGAACAAAACATAATAGCATCTATTAACTCAAGTACTTGTTTCCTTGATATTTAAGTTTAATATTCTTGGGATAAAAACTGGAAAATCTTAGAACACCAACATAGTGTTTAAACATTAATTCAATTTAACTCTAACTGCATCAATTTGCAAGCAGAAAGAAGCCTGGAATTTAAAGTGTCACAATTTAATCTCAGGAAGCATTGCATTGTTTTGTATCAGCCTATCTGGTAACCTTTTGCTCTGTGCAGAATCGCTGGTAGCAATGCTTAGGTATCAGCACATCAAATATCACTGCCTGTCTGATAGAAACTCTTGCTCTGCATTGCTGAATTGCTACCTTGCAATGAACCACAGAACTTATATAACAAAGAGGAGTTTTTGTGTGGAGACCCTTCCTTCTTTTAAAATCTCAGTGTGCTATTGACAGCACATAAGAACTATTTGGATTTTACAGCTGAATTTAAATTAGGATTTCCAAATGTTCTCTTTATTAAAGAGATTTGTATAAAATATTCACATCTGATCAATATAAGGTTTTAGGTTGTTATTCAACTTCTCAACTATAGTGTTGCTATTCAACTTTTTTTATGATAAAGACCAGCTGTCATAGACAACTTTCTCTGTGCATACCTTTATGTTTGAAAGTATAAACACCATCCTGTGTTGATTGTATGTGTGGGTCATGTCATCCTTATTTGTGTTAACAGAGAAAATACTGTTTATCTAGCTGATTTCAGTGATGGCAATGAAGTTAACAGTATGATGCCAAAGCTCTGACAGGAGGGACAAAACCATCTGAGGTCCTGACACTTCCTATGGTCTGGCTGTGTCCCACTGTACATGTCTGGCAGGTGTTGAAGGTGTTTGCACACATCATTTGCACACATAATCTTTTCAAACTTAGCCCCAATTTTGCTGAGAACTGTACATTTTTTTATTATTATTTTTTATATAATACATAATATTGTATTTATTTATTTATTTTTAAGGAGACAGACACTAACCTGAAGAGTTTTAACTTACTTTTTCAAATACAGCACTGAATTACGGTTTCTGGAGTGTCCTGCTTGAGAACTGTTAAAAGATTTTAGCTTTTAGGTTGAGTGACTGCTTTGCACTTTATGGAGAGAACATACTCCTTTGAGGAGTCACAGTTCTAGCATCAGCAGTTCAGTAAAGGTCTGCCTTGTCTTGGATCAATAAGTCTGTGGACAAAGCAAAAGCTTGGACACGCGCTTTCACATAGTAGCTGAATACCTATCCACCATTTTCAAGAGAGAGTAAAACATGCTGTGGTGACATGTTTTTTCTTAGTAGTCCAGTTACACATCATGTTATTTTTGTTTTCCTGTTTAGGAGGTAGAGCTGACAGTATACTGCCTCTCCAAATTCAAAGTCATTCATGTTTGAATGCTGCAGTGCACTATGCACTCTTTTTTAAAAATTCAGATTTGCTTGAGTTAATTCATTTAACTACAGACAATCATCTTCCTCTGGAGATTAGTGGAAGAGGTCACTTCTTCCATGTCAGACATTTTAATCACTGCAATAGAACTTGTCTCTGGTACTTGCTGCTGAGATAGTGTCATTTTCCTATCTTTAAGTCTTTGTTACTTTATGAGGATTATGTTGTCACAGTCTTTTTATTGATTTTTTTTGTTGTTGTTGTTACATCTTGGAGAAAATCACTGTTGTTTTTGTGTGTGTGTGTTTCTTCACACAATATTATTATACACAAGCAGTTACTTCTATACACTGAAGTATAGAAGTTATAGTACAATACCTAACAAGAAAAGATGTTTCTAAATGTAGTGGAGTCATTTTCTTGTCATTTTGAAATTGTAGACAAGTCACTCTAAAACTCTTTTACCAACTCAGGCAGAAAAAAAAAGGAAAAAGAAAAAAAAAAGAAAAAAAAAGAAAAAAAGCATAAATCTGAATGAAATACTGATGTGATATGAGTAAGAAGAGCCAGTGATGCTGAAATAAATATCTCTTACTACAAACATTGAAAGTCTTAATACAAATTTAAAAACTGATAAATCACTTCAAGTTTATTTTTCATCTTATTTTCCCATGAAAAAATATTTTAACACTAAGTGTACCTGTAGTGCTAGATCAATATTATGCATGAAGTTAAATATCTAATTGTGTATGATGTCTAAACCACATATAAAATTTTTAATTGCATTTGTTTAATACAGATGCATTCACATTGGAGAAAGGATGAGACGGTCTATAAAGATGAGTAAGACAAGTGGGACCCCATTTTATGACAGAACTAAGGTGAGTTTATTCGAAGAACTATGCTAGAGCTACAGTGCTGTGGATGCACCAAGTGAGCTGGTATTTATAAATGACACAAAATATGTTGTTTTCAGTAGCATTGTACTCATTTTAGTCATGTCTTGAAGGAGAAAAATTACCCTGGGTATTGTTCTGTACTCTGTGTCTTCTGGTCCCAGAACTAGATGGTTTGATGGAAGTTCAGGGACCTGCACTGTGCTGTAACTTGTGATGTGGGCAGGCCCCACTAAGATCTGTCTTATTTGTGCTAGCATAGCAGAGGTCAAGAGGGATGTGATTGCTTGCTATAAATATATAAGGGAGATAAATGTCAAAGAAAGGAAAAAAAAAAAAAAGTTTCATCTAAAAGACAATATTGGCACAAGAACAAAGGAGTTTACATATCCCTGAATGAATTTAGGCTGAAAACTAGAACAAGGTTTCTTGCCAGGAGAGAAGTAAGGTCCAGAATACCTTTCCAACAGCTATAACTAGGCTCTAAGAATATTACTTGTTTTATGATGGAGAGCAATCTATTTATGAAACACATTCCTTTACACAGTTACCTGAAACATGAAGGGCATAAGATGTAGAGGATTTCTTCAGTTCTTCATACCGCCTCCCCTCAACCCTGCCCCCCCAAAATACCAGCTGCGACATCAACCACATTCAACAAGTTTAACTTTCAGCCACTAACAGAATCTTATCAATTAGTAGGATGGTCTTTGTATTTTCAGTGGAGAAAAGCAGTGACGTGCTGTGGTGGTTTCACACCGGTAGTGTGCTAAGTTCCACCGTGGCGCTATCTCATTCCCCCTCCACAAAGGAGCAAAGGAGGAACACAAGATGAAAAAAGCTCACCAATTACCATCACAGGAAAAACAGACTTAGTGTAAGGGACATTAATGTAATTTATTGCCTATTGCTGTTAAACTAGAGCTGTAAGGACTAAAATTAAACAACAAACACCTTCTCCCCCATCCCCCCCTCCCACCTCCTTCTCCCAAGCAGTGCAGGGGAATGGGGAATGGGCTCTGCAGTCAGTCCATGACGCTTTGTCTCTGGTCACTCTCTGCCCCTGCTCCACGTGGAGTTCCTCCCGCAGGATGCCGTCCTTCCCGAACTGAGCCTGCAGGGGCTGCCCACAGGCTGCAGCTTTTCAAGAACTGCTCCCACATGGCTCTGTATCACGGGGTCCATCCACCAGGAGCAAACTGCTCCAACACGGGTCCCCCACGGGCGGCAGCTCCCCCCAGGCCCCCTGCTCCTGCGTGGGCTCCTCTCCACGGGCTGCAGCTCCGGCCCGGGGCCTGCTCCTGCGGGGGCTCTCCATGGGCCGCAGCCTCCTCCAGGCCACATCCACCTGCTCCACCGGGGGCTCCTCCACGGGCTGCAGCGTGGAGATCTGCTCCGTGTGGGACCCGTGGGCTGCAGGGGGACAGCCTGCTCCACCAGGGGCCTCTCCACGGGCCGCAGGGGAACCTGTGCTGCGTGCCTGGAGCACCTCCTGCCCTCCTGCTGCACTCACCGTGGGGGCTGCAGGGCTGCTTCTCTCTCAGTTCTCACCCCTCTCTCCCAGCTGCTGTAGCACAGCAGGTTTGCCCTTTCTTCTGTCTGCTCTCCCAGAGGACCAACCAACGTTGCTCATGGCTCAGCTCTGGCCAGCAGCAGGTCCCTTTTGGAGCCGTCTGGAGCTGGCTCTGATCTGATACAGGGCAGCTGCTGGGCTCTGCTCACAGAGGGCACCCCTGCAGCCCCCTCTGCTATGAAAAGCTTGTCACATTAATCCAATGGATATGGAGAAAGAACTCACTAAAAATGTGAATTGTCCTGAATAATTACTTATCTTTCTTTCCTGTCCATCTCTAGCTTTTTTTTTCATGCTTAAATTAAACTTTAATTCAGTGGGATTAATGTTGGCTGTTAGGTCATGTCGATGGTTGGACTTGGTGATCTTGAAGATCTTTTCCAACATAGATGATTCTATGATTCTATGATCTCCTAGCAGACTGAAGATTATCCTCTTGTTTTTCCACATCCTCTTGTTTTTCCCCAGCTTTTAGTTATTTCTTGTTATGTTTTCGAACAACACAGCTTTATTCAGAATTTGTCATGGCTTCAAGCCTCACTGCAGTAAAAAAGAGTCTTTAATAACTAAATAATGATAATGTACACAGTTAATTTTTAATCTTTGAGGAAAGTGCTTAACCAGTAAATAACAGTTTAATGTTTTTAGCTTACTATCTTTTTCCTCATGTGATGCCCTGTGGAATATGTTAAAACCAATATTTAAGATTAAGTCACTATAATCCTATTTCAATAACAAACACAAAAGGCAACTTTCATGAAGCCTAAGTAGTCCTTAGAGTACATCACACAGTGCTGGAAGCATGACAAATATATTGTCATAGCTATATTGTCATAACTGAAAAAAAAAATCTTTAGGACCAAAGATTCTGATGCAGAAGCAATTACCCTTGCAACTGTAGCTGATTCTGCCCAAACTCAAAGCAAGACATTGCAACCAGCATCAGATGTTTAGGAAACACATAATAATAGAAGACTTGTTGGATAAGGAAACACCTCTGTCATTTAGTTTCCATTTAAAATTTTGAGAGGAAAATTTTAAGCCTCCATTGCATTAAATTTGATAATACAGAAACATCAGCTTAAAGACTGACACAGTGGCTGGTTCAGCTGGAAACCAATGACAAGAAGTACACCAATCATAATAAAAATGCCGAATTATTAGCTAAGGTGCTTCCGCTTTCTATATATGCTTTAATGATGAAAGAATATACTCATTCCCTAAGCTTGTTTACTGTTGAAACAACTATTTATCACAGTGAGTCAGCAATGAATTTGCAATGAATTAGCATTTACCAGTCTCGTGTGCACATCTGTGCTGTGTAGTGTCCCTTTGTCACCTACATTCCTTTCTAGAAATAACACTTATTTACAAGGGCTTCAGTTTCTTTGGACAGTGGCCCCTGAAGGGGAGAGTTACAAAATTCTCCCCACTCCAACTCCGAGCAGTAGCAAAGCTTTCTAACAGCTTTATTGCATTTCAGTTCTTTCTGTGAAGAATTTACTATCACTACAGGATTTGGCTGCAGTGTTTGCCTTTGCTGTGCAGTGCTCCCACTGAAGTCACTCTGAATTTGTCCTACAATACCATAAAGGCTTGTTTCCTAATTCAAAACATAGAGCTACATTTGCTTTTGAGATACCATACTCATCCCAGCTAACAAAGGACACTGTGATTCCATTATGGAAAGACCACCCTGGGAGAGCAGTGACATTGCTGATGTGTTCACAGCACCTGAGGAGCTAGGTAGGGTATGTGCCTATTTGTATTTCCATAGATCTGGATATGACTGGATATCATGTCTCAGACAAATTATTTTAAGAAGTATGCAAATGTAGTCTGATCCTGCCCAAAATCGGGCCCAAGGGAATGTCTCAAGTGGGAAAATATATTAAGACTTCACATCACACATTCTGAGTTTTTTACTAATTTCTTTAACCATAATAATACGGTATAATTTGGCCATGCTCCAGTAACATTTGTGATAGCTATAGGTGAAGATTTCCCTAGCCTCTCCCAAGGCAGGGACTCATCGCCTTATTGCCGCAGAATGAAAAGTTTATGAAACCTGTGCAAGGAAAAAAAAATCACCTGTTTTATCCAAATGAGTCTTCCATCTGAATGAACATACGGTATACTTTTAAAACAATAATTAGCCTACCATTAAGCAGAACGAAAAGAACAGACTCAGAGTACCAGAGCTTTTAGAAACAGAAACAACACATCTTGGAACTGACTTTGCAGGTCTCCAAAATATGAAATGTAATTAGCTGGTGAGAATTTGAGCTCAATATATTATTAAACCTTGAAGCTGACAATTAATTATTGCTATGAAGATTAATTTGAATCTAAGGGAAAGAGAAGGTGAGCTATAATCTAAGGAATTCAAATAAATGTGCACTCCTTCAGATGCTTTTGCAAATCACTGCTTTTGTTATCTGTGCAGGCAAAATACATTGACAACTATTAAAATATCCGAGGATTTTTATTATTTTTTTTAAGAAAAATTGGCTTGTGTGATACAATGTCAATATAAAGAGAACATGTTGTAGATACACAGAATAGTAAACTGAGGCACTACAATTTTCATTTAATTTCCTGCTCCTACAAATCAAATCCAAAGTGGCAGAAGCAATCTAGGTATCTTTACTATAAATGCAGTTTTCAAGGAAACTGAGCCCACAGGCTGTGTTTGCCTTCTACCACTGGAAGGTAGAAGACCTTAGAAGAAGGTAGAAAATGAGAAAGACTCATTTTCTACAATGGTTGTTAGCTTTGGGATAAAATCAACAAGCTTTTTCTTGTATTTCTTTTGCATTCTTCCAGGTTTGTACTGAGTCTGGCTGGGATGGAGGTAACTTTCCCTGAAGCGGCCCATACAGTGCTCTGCTCTGCACTTGCAGCTAGAACAACATTGATATCATACCAGTGCTGAGCAATGCCGGCACAGCATCAGGACTCCCTCCAACCCCTCCCCAAGAGCCAGCAGGCTGGGGGTGGGCAAGGGTGGGGAGGGGACATCACCAGGGCAGCTGACCTAAACCAACCAAAGGGATATTCCATGCCATATGATGTCACACTCAGCAATAAAAGGTGGGAAAGGTGAAGAAGAGGGAGCGGGGCTCTTGTTATGAAGATATCTGTCTACCTAAACAACCGCTATGCATATTGAGGCCCTGCTTCCCAGGATGTACATGGCTGAACATTGCTCGTTGATGGGAAGTAGAGAGTAATTTCTTTTCTCTCTGTGTGTTTCCAAGTGGGCCTGGCTTTTTTTTTTTTTTCTCTCTTCCTTTTCCCTCTAATTAAATTATCCTTACCTCAATCTGTGATTTTTGTTTGTTTGTTTGTTTTGTTTTCCTTTCAAACATACTTTCTTCTTCCCCTCTTCTCCTAAGGAGGGAGAGTGAGACAGTGGTTGTGGTGGATTTCAGCTGCCCAACAAGGTAAAACCACCATTCATTCTTTCCTGTGGCTGCTGGCTTTCGGATAACATGAGTCTACTTTTTCATATAAATTATTTCTGAAGTTACAGCATATTTACAAAAGTAAAAAGACACAGATATTCACATAAAATTGTAGCAAAAATTAGCCTTTATATTCTGGTTTTAATCCGTACACATCAGCTGGAAAAGCGCAGAGGAGTATTTTTAGCTCCATTATACATTTAAAAAAAAAAAAAAAAGCCAAATTTCAAAAGGTACATAGCCCATTTTTGTAGGGGCTGGGAAGCCAGGGTGTGTCTTTCCTCTTTAAGTGCTCTACTCACCACTCTGCCTCAAAGGAACAGCAGCCCACTTCAGATTTCATTGTATTTTTGTACTTTTTTTTTTTTTCCCTAAAACATCCAATCAAATTATTTTAATTTTATGGCACTTAAGTTCTTCCTAATTTTTACAATCCCTCCATGGGAAAGGCATAAGGTTGAAATTAGGCATCCTCTCTCATTCATCTTATTTTCATCTTCTGTATTACCTTTAGGGCGGGAAAAAATACAATCAGCTTCCATGAGTGATACCTTTAACTTTCAGAATATGTAAAATAGCATGCTCTAAACCAAACTGGAAGACAAGATCGTGGCAGTAACAAGCCAACCTGTTATGGCCAGACATTGATTATGAGCTACTCTTGAATCCACTCCTGTAACTAAAGCAGTATTTGAATATCTGAGTCTAGGCTGAAGTAGTCTTAAGATATCTATGACAGATAAAAAGATCAGAAAGTTTACATGTTTGAACTTTCATAGTAGATAAACCATTACTGATCTCTCATAAAAGAAGGGGGAAAAAAATGTTCTTCATTTTGCATGGAAAATTATATTGGGCTCAAATTTCTTTTTGTTTATCAAAGGTTTAAGATCTTATTCGGAGTGCACTGCTTATTGCAGTTTTACCAGGCTAGTGAGATTACCATGCTAGTGAGCATAATGGTAAATATTCCATGAAAGAAACTAAGGTATTTCTAGGATAATACTATGTTTCACTGTGCCACGGAGGGGAAAGAGCACCAAGCAACATAACAATGAGAAGTACAACTTAGTTAGGTGGAGCAAATAATGGACAGGCTGCGTCAGTAAAGGTTTTCATACATACCTAACCAAACATATACACACAATTAACCGAGACATGCCCCAGTTAGTACTCCAATGAATTGGTATTGTCAAGCCTGAGGGACTGCTGAATTACCTCCAGGGTTGGATGCTCTCCAACTAGTTTCTATATTGGTCTCTTGAGTGACAAGAGACCAAAACCACTGCCATATTCTTGAGGGCAACAGCTACAAAGCATCCACTGAGAAAGATTAAGAGAAGAAATCTCTCCATATTTCACAGCTGAGGATCATCAAAGGTAGGCTTGCCAGCATTGCTGTTTTGCTGCTTTCCACGGTTGTGGAAATGGATGACAGCCTTCCTTCCAGGGGAACCCTTACTTGTCACACAGTGTAACCTTACTGCACTTGGGGGGGGGGGGGGGGGGGGGAACAGTTTCTTGAGAGCTTCAGAGTTTGGATTGACCATTTGCTTACCAGGCTTTTTGTTGCTATTTAAAAAGGCAATAAAGAAAACAAAGTAATGAACAAGCAATTAAAACAAAAACAAGCAACAACTGCAACAACAACAACAACAACAAACTGAAGATATTATGCATCTGATTATCTATCACTGTTCCCTCAGTAACTTGATCCCAGGCCTTCATTCTAATACTCTTCCTCTAATACCATACTTACTGGAATTTCTCATAAGGAGGTAAAGAACATGGGAAAGAGAGTCTTAGTCAAAAACATTATCTATGTAATTTCAGACAGTCTTTAATCTCATTCGAACCCAATTGTTTGGCACTGAAACAGACATTTCATGACTAATTTTTTTATTATTATTATTTTATTTATTTATTCTTTTTTTTTTTTTTTCCTGAGCAGACATTTACTTACATTAACAGGCTTGTACTGTGTGAACTACAGTCTTTTATGATGTAAGCTACTTATTGTGTCCCCAGGATGCTGAAAGGAAGATCTCATATTGCTCAGGTGCATTTGTAAACAAAGCAGAAATAGATAATTAGCACGATAACCACGGTAAATATTAGTATCCTGGTACCATTTCAACCCAAGCTGAAGGGTGAGCAATTCTTTCTTCTCTGCTAGGAGTGGTGTAGCCAGGTAAGGAAATGGAGGTAAAAAAAAAAAAAAAAAGAAAAGAAAAGCTTACAGGTGCACAGCACAGACCATCACTTATAGAATGTCTCTTCTGAACATTGATTTAACCTCACCTAAATTTAGGCATGTCATGAGGTGCCTAAATTAGGAATGCAATCCTATTGATCCTGCATCCTATATGAACATCCTATATGCATCCTATTGCATCCTATATGAACATCCTATATATTATAAATGAAAATGGTGGTCAATTGGAATGTATTGGAAAGGGTGTAACCTGAGCATGACATAAATGGTATGAAATAAGGGGTGGATATATGTCCTGGTTTTAGCTAGGATAGAGTTAATTTTCCTCCTAGTAGCTGGTAGGGTGCTATGTTTTGGATTAGGATGAGAAGAGCGCTGATAACATGCTGATGTTTTAATTGTTGCAGAGCAGTGCTTACACCAAGCCAAGGACTTTTCAGCTTCTCGCTCTGTCCTGCCAGCGAGCAGGCTAGGGGTGCAGCAGGAGCTGGAAAGGGACAGACCTGGGACAGCTGACCCAAACTGGCCAAAGGGGTATTCCATACCATCTGACGTCATGCTAAACAATATATAGGGGTAGCTGGCCGGGGTGGGGGGCCGGCTGCTCGGGGATAGGCTGGGCATCGGTCAGCGGGTGGTGAGCAATTGCATTGTGCATCACTTGTTTTTTTACACATTATTATTAATAATATTATTATCATTATCACTATTATTATTATTGTTATTATTATATTCCTGTCTTAATAAACTGTCTTTATCTCAACACACAGGCTTCACTTTCCCGTTTCTCTCCCCCATCCCAGAGAGGGAGGGGGGAGGGTGAGCGAACGGCTGTGTGGTGTTTAGCTGCCGGCCGGGTTAAAACCACAACAGTCCTTTCTGGCGCCCAATGTGGGGCATGAAGGGTTGAGATAATGACAGATCTGACAAGAGTGTGTTAAAACAAGATTCTGATAAGCATTACGTCAGTTTAATAGTTACTAATCACAATGCCGATTTTTGTGATCTCAAGTATGCTGTGCCTGTTTTCCGAATTGAGTTATATAGCACATTACTTATTGTATATGTTCCCTGTCGTGTTACTTATCACTTCTGGGGGTTGGTACAAGGTTATTATTTTGCTGTACTGTGTGACACTGGCTTACGATATGATAAAATTACCGGCCATGAGACTAATCTGGTATTTGTACTCAGCATTGTCATCAACTCCATACTTTGGAAACCCTACCTCAGAAACTATTAATAATTACACCTTTCATGCTTTTTCTTCAGGGAGCCAATCTATGGAGGGGTCAGGGGAAGATGTGTTTTCCCATTTGTTCACTCTCCCTTTCTTCTCCTCCAGACGAGTTATGGTAGCTTTCCAAAACTTTGAATATCCTTGGGATGTTCAGACCGGCATGTTCTCATTGTTATGTCTCCTGAATGCACTTCAGATTTTGTCTAAGGTTAAACAAATACTTAAGAGTGTCATCCAGAGATCTGTCCTGAGGCAGGATAGTTATGAGTGGCAGGGAGAGTGAGAGGACATGGGCAGGCATCTAGAGCAGTGGGCACCTCCAGTGCTTTGGAAATTTACCCCTGAACAACTGAAAAATCCTAAAAAACTGGTAGAGTGCTTGAAAAAGGTGTGTCATCACCCTGGCAGTACCAGACATACAGAAATCACTGCAATGTGCTGGGGCTTGGCCTATGCTTACTGAGCTGTACTCAATGCCAATATAACCCCAGTGACAGACCCGGTGGCCACTTCAACCTCTGAGACAGACCCAGCGGCCACTCCAAGTCCTAAAACAGGCCCCAAGGCTGAGCCAGGGAAACAAACTGTACCAGTGTCGGTTGCACCCGTAACCAAGGTGAAAAAATGGTATAGAGAGTCAGGTCATTTGGAACGCAGAGAGTCTTCTACTAGGTCTAAATATAGAGAAGACGAGGCTGGGCCATCAGAGGAGCAGGAGGATGAAGATGAAGATGGCGAAAAAATAGCAGTATCTAGCCGAAACCTATAGGAGCGTGAGCTATGAGATGTGCGAAAACATTTCAGTCACTGTATAGGTGAGCAGCTTGTCACCTGGCTGCTCCAGTGCTGGGACACTGGAGCCAATAGCGTGGAATTAGAGGGCAGGGAAGCCAGGCAGCTGGGATCCCTTGCTAGAGATGCAGGCATTGACAAAACAATTGGAGATGGAGTACGACCTTACAGCCTCTGGAGGCATCTCCTGTCAGCTGTGAAGGAAAGGTATCCCTACAAGGAAGAAATTGTATGTCTTCCAGGCAAGTGGACCACTATGGAGAAGGGAATCCAGTACCTGAGGGAATTAGCACTACGGGAGGTGATTTATGAGGACCTAGACAATGAACAAATATCCACAGATCCAGATGAAGTCAAGTGTACACAACCCATGTGGCAGAAGTTTGTACGGAGAGCACCATCATCATATACCAGCTCATTGGCAGTAATGGCCTGGAAAGAGGATGAGGAACCCACAGTGGATGAAATGGCTAAACAACTCCGGCAGTACGAAGAAAGTGTCTTTCTCTTCCCTACAGGCCTGTGTCTCGGCTGTAGAGAAACTTTCTGCAGAGATCCACCAACTTAAAGAGAATTTATCTTCTTCCCCACCTGTACAAACCAGTGTCTCAGCTATCAGGGGTAAGCGTCCTCCCGTGCAAGGAAGACGATATAATGGGTACGCATCCTGTGCCACCCTGTGGTTTTACCTACGTGACCATGGAGATGACATGAGAAAATGGGATGGAAAATCTACCTCAACCCTAGAGGCACGGGTACGTGAGTTGCAAGGAAAAACAATTGGAAAAAAGGGGTTCTCTGAGAAACTTGCTGCTAAAACTTCCAGCAGGCAGTCCTCCAGACACAGAAATGAAGATTCTGACCAGGATTAGAGGGGCCCTGCCTCCAGCCAGGGGGAGGAAAGGGACAATTGAGTTTACTGGACTGTGTGGATTCGATGGCCTGGCACATCAGACTCACAGAAGTATAAGGCTTTAGTAGACGCTAGTGCAAAGTGTACTGTAATGCCATCAGGCTATAAAGGGCCAGAACCCATCTGTATTTATGGGGTGACTGGGGGATCCCAGCAGTTAACTGTATTGGAGGCTGAAGTGAGTCTAACTGGGAATGAGTGGCAAAAGCACTGTTTTGTGACTGGCCCGGATGCTCCATGCATCCTTGACATTGACTATCTCAGAAGAGGATTTTTCAAGGACCCGAAAAGATTCCCCTGGGCTTTTCGCATAGCTGCCTTAGAGACAGAGGACATTAAAAAGTTGTCTACCTTGCCCAGTCTCTCAGAGGACGCTTCTGTTGTGGGGCTGCTGAGGGTCAAAGAACAACAAGTACCAATTGCTACCACAACTGTGCACCGGCGGCAATATCACACCAACTGAGACTCCCTGATTCCCATCCATAAGCTAATTCGTCAACTGGAGAGCCAAGGAGTGATCAGCAAGACTCATTCACCTTTTAATAGTCCCATATGGCCAGTGCGAAAGTCTAATGGTGAGTGGAGACTAACAGTGGACTATCGTGGCCTGAACGCCACAACAAATGGTAAGAGAAAAATCCTGATGGAGGCTTGTATTTTTCTGGGTAGGTTTTGATTCTTCTGATTTAGCAACAGAGGAAACACTAAGCATACTCTTCATTTAGTTGGTTCTTTTATGACCATAAGTGTGTATGGGATGAATCTGAGACTGGGTATACAGCATATCTAGGTAGGAGTTTCAATTGCTAAAGATTCTTTATGTTTATTCATTTATTTATTTATTTTATAAATAAGATTATAAAAGATTAAAAAGATTCTTTATGTTTGTTATATTTTTCTTATTAGCCAGAAAAAAAAGGTATTTTCTATGAAGCTCTGCCTTCAGTATGGTGGAATACTTTGTCCCTCATTGTTTAAATTATCTTAGTTTTGAATAAAAAACAATGATAATGTTAAATATCATACAATGCTACAGTTAAGTCAGTTTGTTTGTATCATTTAATTCTAGGA
Source organism: Anser anser (assembly GCF_964211835.1). Taxonomy (NCBI): domain Eukaryota; kingdom Metazoa; phylum Chordata; class Aves; order Anseriformes; family Anatidae; genus Anser; species Anser anser. The sequence goes on from NC_139720.1 coordinate 199,433,150, forward strand.
CAAACTGATTTATGTAATGCCTCTTTGCTATGGGACCATCCCTGGCAGAGGGCTTAGTTAAGAAAAAAATGGAAATCTGATTGCAAACAGTCTCATGCTTTTGTAATACCAGAATTTATAGGTTGATAAAATATCACAACTGTAGTCCGAATATGTGTAGAAATAAACTGCATCTTCTGTTCAGTGCTTTCCCTCCTTCGAAATCCAAATGTTGATTTTGTATATGTTGATTTTGTAAATATCAATATATGTATATAATATATATATATATATATTTAAGGTAACAAAGTAATTGTCCATACAGAAAACTAAAAAGGAGAAGACAAAATTGTACTTTTCTAAGTCCACTAGCAGGGATTTTAAAGCCAATAGGGTAAAATGCTACTACTTTAGTTTCCTCCTTCCTATTTTGAATCCTTGGTAAAAATTTCATAGAGTGCTATAATACCTGAATCATATAATACCTTAACTTATCTGAAGTTTTTACTGCTGTACCTGTTTTTAGCACCAAGCATCAGACTTTCAACCGGCAAAGGTGGATTGGCAGAAAAATTATCACAGAATCACAGAATTGTAGGGGTTGGAAGGGACCTTGAGAGATCATCAGGTCCAACCCCCCTGCCAAAGCAGGTTCTCTAGAGCAGGTTGCCCAGGCAGGCGTCCAGATGGGCCTTGAATATCTCCAGAGAAGGAGACTCCACAACCTCCCTGGGCAGCCTGTTCCAGTGCTCCATCACCCTCACCGTGAAGAAGTTCTATCGCATGTTGGTGCGGAACTTCCTGTGCTCCATTTTGTGGCTATTGCCCCTTGTCCTGTCCCCACAAACCACTGAAAAGAGGTTAGCCATATCCCTTTGTTAGCCATATCCACACTTAATATATTTATACACATTGATAAAATCCCCTCTCAGTCTTCTTTTCTCAAGTCTGAACAGACCCAGGTCTCTCAGCCTTTCCTCAAAGGGGAGATACTCCAGGACCTATATTATCTTTGTGGCCCTCCGCTGGACTCTTTCCAGGAGATCCCTGTGTTTTTTGTTCTGGGGAGCCCAGAGCTGGACACAGTACTCCAGGTGAGGCCTGACCAGGGCAGAGTAGAGGGGGAGGATCACCTCCCTTGACCTGCTGGCCACGTTCCTTTTATTGCATGCCAGGATCCCATTGGCCCTCTTGGTCACCAGGGCATACTGCTGGCTCACGGTCAACCTGTCGGCCACCAGGACCCCCAGGTCCTTCTCCGCAGAGCTCCTCTCCAGCAGGTCGTCCCCCAGCCTGTACTGATACATCCAGTTGTTCCTTCCCAGGTGCAGGACTTTACACTTGCTCTTATTAAACCTCATTTCTTCCTGCCCAGCTCTCCATCCTGCCCAGGTCTCGCTGAATGGCAACAGAGCCTTCGGGCATGTCGGCCACTCCTCCCAACTTTGTATTATCGTCGTACATGCTGACGGTGGACGCTATTCCCTCGTCAAGGTCGTCGATTAAGATGTTGAACAAGACCATACCCAGCACCAACCCCTAGGGAACACCGCTAGTCACAGGACTCCAGCCAGACTCTGCGCTGTCAATCACCATCCTCTGAGCTTGGCCAGTCAGCCAGTTCTCAACCCACCTTACTGTCCACTTGTCTATCCCACAGTTTCTCAGCTTTGTTAACAGGATGTTGTGGGAGACAGTATCAAAATCCATGAAAATTATGGGAGATACAAAATTCTATGTATCAATAGTAAATCAAAAAGTGTTCATTTACTTGGCACATTTCCATAATATCAGAAAATTTTCATTAGAACTGCTTGAGATTTCAGACCATGAAATACATGACATTGAAAATACCCATTACAAGTGCATATTGACAGTACCTTTCTGAACGCTGAAACACATTCAGACATATGTCTGTGAAAAACAATCCAAAAAAATAAATTGAATTGCATCAAAGAAAATATTTCAGAAACGTCTACAGTAGACTGTACACCATCTTTCTTGTTAATAAGACCACCTTCAGCTTTTACCGTTACTGCATGGATTATTTTGATAGGCTAGAGCAGGGTGTTCCTCTGATATTTGCACACAGGAGTCTCATGGCAGAAATATGCATGTGACATACATTCCTGGGAATATTGTGTCTATGCTGTCAGCCCATTCATTTCACAGTAAAGAAGCAAGTAGCGGTAATGATATTTGGTTGTGAGTGAGCTGTGGAGTTTTCTCCAGATTTTCCCTTAAAAATGGCAATATAAATATTAGACATGTTTATTTAAAATGTTTGGCTCTCTGTTGCTCTTTTGCAACACATGTATCCACATTTTCAGCAAGTACCATGACGATATGGAACAGTGAATAGACACTATATCCCAGGGGACCATAGAATATATTTCTTCTCACAGTCTTATACAGACTTCCTCTTTTGATTGGTTGACAGTGACTGAAGGAAAAGTAATTTCTGACACTTCCTTAAAAGTTTCAGTATATTTTTCTCAGACACAATTATTTCTACTTTTAGGGACTGGAGGAGGGTCTCTAACTTCAGTTCTTCTTACAGGATCTCATTTTTCTTTGTCATATGGTTCTGTGTATTCAAAAACAACAACAGCATTCATATTCTGGCTTTTTAATAAGGATAGTTCTGAAGTTAGGCATGCAATGAAGGAAGGCTTTTCTTTTTTCCTTTTTTCTTTTCTTTTCTTTTCTTTTCTTTCCTTTTCTTTCCTTTTCTTTCCTTTTCTTTCCTTTTCTTTCCTTTTCTTTCCTTTTCTTTCCTTTTCTTTCCTTTTCTTTCCTTTTCTTTCCTTTTCTTTCCTTTTCTTTCCTTTTCTTTTCTTTTCTTTTCTTTTCTTTTCTTTTCTTTTCTTTTCTTTTCTTTTCTTTTCTTTTCTTTTCTTTTCTTTTCTTTTCTTTTCTTTTCTTTTCTTTTCTTTTCTTTTCTTTTCTTTTCTTTTCTTTCTTTTCTTTTCTTTTCCTTTCTTTTCCTTTCTTTTCCTTTCTTTTCCTTTCTTTTCCTTTCTTTTCCTTTCTTTTCCTTTCTTTTCCTTTCTTTTCCTTTCCTTTCTTTTCCTTTCTTTTCCTTTTCTTTTCTTTTCTTTTCTTTTCTTTTCTTTTCTTTTCTTTTCTTTTCTTTTCTTTTCTTTTCTTTTCTTTTCTTTTCTTTTCTTTTCTTTTCTTTTCTTTTCTTTTCTTTTCTTTTCTTTTCTTTTCTTTTCTTTTCTTTTCTTTTCTTTTCTTTTCTTTTCTTTTCTTTTCTTTTCTTTTCTTTTCTTTTCTTTTCTTTTCTTTTCTTTTCTTTTCTTTTCTTTTCTTTTCTTTTCTTTTCTTTTCTTTTCTTTTCTTTTCTTTTCTTTTCTTTTCTTTTCTTTTCTTTTCTTTTCTTTTCTTTTCTTTTCTTTTCTTTTCTTTTCTTTTCTTTTCTTTTCTTTTCTTTTCTTTTCTTTTCTTTCCTTTCCTTTCCTTTCCTTTCCTTTCCTTTCCTTTCCTTTCCTTTCCTTTCCTTCCCTTCCCTTCCCTTCCCTTCCCTTCCCTTCCCTTCCCTTCCCTTCCCTTCCCTTCCCTTCCCTTCCCTTCCCTTCCCTTCCCTTCCCTTCCCTTCCCTTCCCTTCCCTTCCCTTCCCTTCCCTTCCCTTCCCTTCCCTTCCCTTCCCTTCCCTTCCCTTCCCTTCCCTTCCCTTCCCTTCCCTTCCCTTCCCTTCCCTTCCCTTCCCTTCCCTTCCCTTCCCTTCCCTTCCCTTCCCTTCCCTTCCCTTCCCTTCCCTTCCCTTCCCTTCCCTTCCCTTCCCTTCCCTTCCCTTCCCTTCCCTTCCCTTCCCTTCCCTTCCCTTCCCTTCCCTTCCCTTCCCTTCCCTTCCCTTCCCTTCCCTTCCCTTCCCTTCCCTTCCCTTCCCTTCCCTTCCCTTCCCTTCCCTTCCCTTCCCTTCCCTTCCCTTCCCTTCCCTTCCCTTCCCTTCCCTTCCCTTCCCTTCCCTTCCCTTCCCTTCCCTTCCCTTCCCTTCCCTTCCCTTCCCTTCCCTTCCCTTCCCTTCCCTTCCCTTCCCTTCCCTTCCCTTCCCTTCCCTTCCCTTCCCTTCCCTTCCCTTCCCTTCCCTTCCCTTCCCTTCCCTTCCCTTCCCTTCCCTTCCCTTCCCTTCCCTTCCCTTCCCTTCCCTTCCCTTCCCTTCCCTTCCCTTCCCTTCTCTTCTCTTCTCTTCTCTTCTCTTCTCTCTTCCCTTTCCCTTTCCCTTTCCCTTTCCCTTTCCCTTTCCCTTTCCCTTTCCCTTTCCCTTTCCCTTTCCCTTTCCCTTTCCCTTTCCCTTTCCCTTTCCCTTTCCCTTTCCCTTTCCCTTTCCCTTTCCCTCTCTTTTTTTTTTTTTATTTTAATATACATTCTTTACTACTATGCAGTCGCATTACAGAAATACAAAATTATACTAAGAAAGTGAAAGAGTGGTGAACTACTATGAACAGAAAGATGTGCAGGTAAATTGTATGAGAAAATATGTTCCTGACATGGGAAAAAAAAAAAAAAAGTATAGTTATTAGAGAAAACTAATATCTGGATTCCCAAACAGCATTGTAGAGTTTCTGAAGACTAGAGGTCTCCTTACCTGCTCCTCTATGTAGAGCAGGCTTGAAAGCCAAACTGTACTGCCCATTGTGAGCTGTGTTCTCCCCTTTGGAAAGGCACCAGGAGACTGCATTGCCAGAGTGTTTGTCTAACGAGGGAGCATCCGAGATAGGAGCATGAGGGAACGATGCATCTGAGTTTCAGGATAAATACCTGTGGGTTTGATTTGCCCCCCCCCCCCCCCTTTTTTTTTTTTTGAGATATTTTCCCATGTTCTGAATGGGATTAATTTTATCAAATGCTTATGCAAGCAGTGTAATTCTACATCTGAGGCCATATGCTGCCTTTAATTGAATAATGAAGAAAAACAGGTATTTCTAGAGTGCAGTTCATCTCTTTCTACATTAGGTGTCTGAAATTTATTTAAAAAGAAACCAAAAGTAATTAGCTTAGGTGAACATGTCTATGCTACAAGCTTCTAAAGATAAGTGTGATGAATATCGCCTTGAATTTTTTGGAAACTTTGTTTTCTTAAGTTTTTCAAGGAAAAAAAATCAAAAGTATATATATATTGTCCAAATCCAAATTTCCATCAAAGAAGTTTTGATGATGAACTTGACTAGCTCTAATCTGCATATGAAATCTATACTAAAAGTCTGTTTTATGTTAATATCTGGGTTTTGATAGTTGATCTTGGACTAGAAACAAAATCACTTTAAAATGTACTGACTTACAGATATTAGAAGTAAATTGTAATAACAACTTTTATTTTATTTTTTGACAGTGAAGTCAACAGTTATCACAGAAAAACAAATATTTGGAGTTAACCTGTGACACAGAAAACTGATAGTTTTTTACAGTCACAGACAAGATGAGAGTTGTGCTTTGTAGTTTCTCAAAGACCACTGAAGAAAGAAGACTTTCCTTTGTTTATGGAGTTTTGGGGTGGCATTTATATGGTAATTCCATATGATATGTACATAGTCATGTTAAGATACACTACATACACATCAAATATTTTAACTACTTTCATATAGCTCTTACATATACCTGAGGTCCTTCTATAATGAAAAATAGTACTATCATTAACACAAAAAGTTATAGATAAAAACCTATGGCTTTTTAAATCATTTTGAATATCAGAAGAATGGTAACAATTACAAATGCAAATTCATTATGTTGACCAAAGCTTGATTTTAAGCATATTATACAGAAATGTCCCATTAAAATTGTTCCTATCTTTGTATTTTTTCATTTATTAGTTAATAAAAAATGTCATTTTTTGTAGCTTTACTTACTTTTGTAAAACTTTAGTGCACATAGAGGAGTAATTGTCCTGTTTGCATTGACCATCATTTGTAAGACATAAAAAATAGAAATAGTCTTATTACCACAGGTTACCATAAAGGCTTTTAAAAATGTTTTTAGAAAATACTGCTTTTCAACAACAGACAACAGGTGTTTATTTAAACACCATTCTGTTTTAAAATTGCAAATTACGCTGAAAAACAGATTCCTGTCATTAAGAGAGTTATTCTAGTTTGGTACACTTAATTCCTGCTTTCATTATCAATCCATATTTACTGTCAGAAGATTAACTGATATCATTTCCTCACTTTTGAATGTGCTCTTCAATTTTAAGTTGAAGGTAGAATTTTGATAGCTTCTTCCATCTTACCCATAGGATTGCAAAATTATTAACAGGCAGGTCTAACATGACATAAAATATAGCATAATATTCAAGGGAAAATTATTCAGTTGCGTTTTATTGTGTGTGGTTTTTGTTATTGTTGTTTTTTACAATGAACAAAGGAGTTTGTTTAACTTCAAAGAGGAAAAGGAAGTGAAATTAAACAAACTAAAATTAAGGTTACACATCAGAGCAATGAGGTCAAACAGACAGAAAAATTTCAAAGTGTAAAGCTGAAATCCCAATGTTAATTACTAAAGAGACTGAAGACAACACCAGAAATCATAATCATGATGATGGTTGCTAAGTTGCTAAGTGTGAAAATCATATATCTTTTTTAGAATGTTTTTACATTGAATCTCTAAGGCTCCATTGTTTTGGGGGATATTTTGATTGTTGATTGATATCCTCTGAGGTAAGAAGTCCTGTGTTATGGAGTCACTCCATGCATCTCACAATACTATCTGAAATAAACACTGACAGTGAAGCCACCTAGAGGGTATTTACTGCATATCTGTTCTTTGGCCCTGGACAGATTGAACTGTGAATGTTCTAGTTCCCTGTGCTGAACAGTCTTCTACAAAGTTGTGGTGGCTGTCTGTGGTCCTTTTGTGTTTTGTCAGGTAGTTTTTCTACAAATCCTCTTGAATACTAAAAATAGTTTACTACATTTTTTTTTTTAATGGAGCTAAATTAAATGGTGTGTAGTTTCCTGCTGTTTTCATAGTCTTTTTCTCTCCAGATAATGGTAGTACACTGGTTATTTGCAGGTATAAGGGCCCTTTCTGCCACTCAGTGAGCTTTTAAAACTGTCACCTAATGTCAGAGATTCTGCAATTTCAGTCCTTACCTCATGCAGTTTTTATTCTGTCCTGTTCTGTAAAGATTTTTGAAGTGTATAACCTTAAAAACTTATTATGTTCATAATATACATACATTTGCATTTATAAATCAGTTTTGCTATTTGCCATTTTATTGAAAAAAAATCCTATTGATTCAAAATATTACTCAAATTTTGTTTCCATTAAAATAAGTGACAAAAAAAGCTATTGATTTTAACAGTGCAGTAATGGGACCCTAAATTCTTGATTTCTTAAGCTTCACTACAGCTGTCCTTGTAGCCTTGACTAAAAACTTGTAATTCAGCTAATCTCTCTTTCAATGTCTCCTTTTACCTTAAATCATCCTAATTTCCTCTATACTCATTTGAGAGATATAGTCATCCATAGTTCACAGCAATGACCTAATTTAGATAGTGCTTCAGAAGAATGAATTTCGTTTGAGAAGTGTCAGTCTCTCTCTCAGTTCACTATCAGTTCAATAAGGCAATTTATGAGATTAGCTGTAATACAGCTAGCAATGCCATATGCCCTCACAGTCAATTTAATTGTCTACATAAGTATCTAGTGTCAAATGGGATGTGCAAGGGTATTCACCCAGTCTCCAGCTGCCAGTATGAAATGGTGCACATCTCCTTTACTTTGTTATATGTTAGCACCTTACAATTGCTTCATGTACTAAGTGATGTGTGAGAAGAACTAGATGCCTGAGTTAGGTAACAGAAGCATACACTTATGCTAACAATAGATGAGGGAAATATCAAGGTAGGACTCAGCTCCATGTTAAAATACCTAGCTGTCTAGATACCAATCTGTACAAGTGAAGTAGTCTAAACTGCAATCTATTGCGATCAAATTGGTATAACACTACAAAGTCTGGAGTTTGGGGTTCAGCTCACCTTGAAGTAGACATGGGCTCAAATGAATTGTTTTATATATCTAGGGCAAGTTGAGATTCTTTAAGAAATCTTGCTTGACCTTCAGAAACCTGTCCAAAAAAGTATGGTCTCCTACAGGTCCAGTGCCCCATCTGCCCCTGTGCAGGTGTACTGAATAGTCTGTCAGGCTCATGTTGTCCTCTCTGGAAGACAGTGTAGTATGGCTTCTCTTCTGTGAATTCTGATGTATATGTCCATACTCTGACACTTAATGACCTGCCTATTTACCTTTCCTTCCTTTTCATATGTTATTGTCTCTGTTTGTAGTACACTGCTCAGTACACTCAGTTTTTTTTGAATGTTTTTAAATTGTTTTCTATATTTTATTGTCCAGGGGCACTTTTTAGTTACCCTCAGAAGTGAGATCTTAAACAGCAGATAACGTCACATCTTTGTCCACGTTACACATAAGGACCATATTATCTAACAGCCTCTAATTTACTGCAACTTGATGTTTTTGTTGCTGTTGTTTTGTTGTTGTTTTTCAAATCAAAATACCAGCCTTGGCAAGAGTGTTGTTTTATCTTCTGGGGCACCTATCCTAATTGTGTTAAGAGCGTGCAGTGATTGAGATGTAGCCACCTCACTTAGTATAACTATGATCACAGCTTACATTCTGTCTGTATGGGTCTATATGACCCTGTCACCTGCAGTGTTACATCATTACAGTGTGTTTGTTAGAATTGAAGTATAAACTACATGAACGGAAGGTATGGCCTTGCCAAGATGAAAAAATACGGTAGTACTGCAAAATTACTGCTCTATTTTTTTTCCTCATGCTATTATAAAACACGTTTCATATCCGTACTACCTCATTGTAAAGTTAGAATCAAGTCCTATAACTCCTCTTTCAAAAATGAGTGATCAAGTATGACCTTACCTGGTACCAGGTCATTGACGCACAGCTTGGCAGTAGGCAGACATTTGCTTTCAAGCAGAGCTATTCTCAGCTGACTCTGAATCAACATATTGCCTCCATCATACTAAATTGCTTGCAAATCTCAAAACAGACTTGTATGGAGAAAAAAAAAATATTAAATATCTAAAGCTTGTTGAAAATCAGCTAGGACAACTAGCACTAAACACAAAGCCTTCGATTGATGCACAGTTTGTTTTCTGACTGAAGTTTCTCCAGAACAGTGTGTTCCCCACTGTGCAAATTTATTACTCACAGCCTTTGGGATTTGTTTGTTTCCCTTGCAGTTTATGCTGCTGGCTCTAGTTTGGCTATGCCATCTGTTGTTCTTCTTTTCTCTTTCTTAGTGTTTCTTTTTCTCTCTGTCCTTCGTTCCAAGATACATTAATCAATGTTTGCCTCAAATGGTATCTGAGATCTTTTAGTTGAGCTGTGCAAATCTATCAACTGCCAGAGCTGGAGAACCCTGAATTCCTTCTCAAGTCTTCCAAAAGGTACTAAACTACTTTAAAATATAAATTATTACTAGCCTACTGGAAGGTTTCTTCATCTACATTTGGATCTTGTGCCTCTATTCTAAATTGTGCATATATTTCTTTCTCCCCCAAGGTAACCCTTTCTCCCTATCTCAGTCCTGATAGGTATTTCAATAGTAAGACGCCTTGCCATAGCTTATACTTTTTCAGTCTTTAGTTCTTCAAATCATCTAAATGAAAGAGAATTCCTAGCTTTTAGTTTGAAACCTATATCTGGATTCTTTGTTTGCAGAAATATCATGAAAATACACACAAATACACACAAAATGAACATGGATGTGGACACTGGAATACCAAATTGAAAATTGTCAAACACCTATTTCTTAAATCTCATACATTTTAAAGAAATCACATACCTGAATCATTTTTCATGTATAATAAATGTTTTTCATCTATATATTCCCCTGCAACTGTGCTTTAAGATGTTTTTTTTTTCTCTTGGATAATAGTTGCTAGATGTAAAAATTGAAGAAAAGTTGGAGTGGGATTAAATGATGTCAACCATTTGAGTTTGAATTTTCATCACAACATGCATATTCTATATTTAGTCTGAAATAGTTTGCTCTTTAAAACAAATCAAACAGTCATTTTAAACACTTGTGAGTGCATGAAGTGCTGTAACACAATGTTAGCTCAGCCATATGGCTATGTGCATTTACACTCTATTGTTCGGATATCTGTGTGTGCTTTGTAGCTTACTTCCCATGTGCACAGTTTTGCTTACCTCTATGCCGTAGCTAGGGTGACTTAATGAATCATGGTTTAAGTAAAAAGGAGACCACACAGAGCTGCTTTAATGAGAAGACAGTGAATGGAAGAGTACTTATTTTGCATATGGCTGCATAATAATAAATTTATGTCACATCTAACTACTCTGTAATTTTCCAGAATATCACGTGGTTGCTTTCTTGCTCATAAACTATAATTTAATATTGAAACCTCAGTATTCAGTGCAAGAACCCTTATCACACACACACACAGAGAAAGGAAAAAAAAAAAAAAAAAAAAAAGCCTGGCCCATTCATTCTTCTACTTCATATAATGGCACAAAGAGCAATGTCATGTGGGCAGCAATAGAAGTGATATGAAAGGATATAACATTGACTTTGTGTTATTTCCAGTGTCTTGTACTGTCATGTGGGTTGCTTTTAATGATTGTTTGATTGTTTCCTATTGAAGAGAAGTAGGCTTGTGTCCTTGAAATAGCACTTTTCAGATATTACAAAACATAGAGGTGGAAATGAGTTATCTCAGTGGAAGAAGAGGGTAGATGCATTAGTGCAAGTATTAAAAGACTTGATCCTTTTACCAAGTCAAACTAGTTACACTGACTGTATAATATAATCTGTGCTATACTGTAAATTATTATCTTCTACCTTTCAAAAATGGCAAGCAGTTGATAAAGCCCTCTGAGGAATTTGCATTGCCTCTGCCCGTCCATCTGTCCTGCCTTCTCTGGCTTTTGGAGAAACAGCTGTCTTTAAACATTATACAGTAATTCTGTGCCAAAAGAATGCATGCAGTACCAAAGCTAGTATTGTCTTGTGCATCCTAAAGGTGATTAATTTTTTAGCAGGTTTTAAGAGATGCATTCATTTATTCAATAAGTTGAACAATAAGCATGAACTGTGGAATGTAGATTACTTCCTTTTGTTTCAGTTAAGTAGCTGATACATCCCAATGGAAAAGCAAAATATTTATCCCACAATTTGTATTAGTGTCACACAAAATTATATACAACATTCATAATGAAGAGATAATACTAATATTGCACTGTTTTGGGGAGATACAAATAGTGAATAAATTTCAATGCTCAACAGTTTATTCCACTGAGAAAATCAACTTTTTGCAAAATGAAACTACAACCCTATTACTATGCTATACAACTTAATATGTACTATTTACATAATACTGTTATTGAATTATTTAGCCAAGTGATTTTACAAATGACAGAAGCTATGGAATGCTGAAAAGAGAAGAGAATTACTCAGAATATTATATATTCAATAACTTGGATGGGATTCATCCTGTTTCAGTGTGCAAGTTAGCTAACTATACTCAGTTGGAGCTATTAAACACAGTCAATGGTACCTGCTACTAAAACCTCCAGCCACCACACCAGAATGACATGAATCTCCCATAGACCTTGCATCCCACCTGTGAGGATCATGTTGATCTCTTAGGTAACCTTAAATGCCACTGCAAAACTATCTTCAGGCTTATGAATGCTGATCTAAATGACTTCAGTATAGATGTCTGCATTTGAGCTTGTCATCCTATTTACTATCCATAAAGAAAAAAAAAAATTAGGGCATGATTTGTATTATTATGCTGTGCATGCGGTCAACTGCCTGCCAAAATCCTTATTGCTTTTTGCTGTATATGGAACTTAGCACTCACCTCAGATACAGACATTTACATGTGGTCAGATAAATCACAGGCTATTTTACTAATAAATGAAAAGTGTCTGCTGAAAATATTAAGGCATTAACAATCTGGATCCTCTTCTTGATTATAAAAGGTAACTCAAAGAAACTCTAATCTCAGAAAACATTAGCTTCCTTGCCACTGTTAAGCAGAAGCAGATCAATCCAATTACTGGATTCGTATGAAAAGGTGTGATAATGTCCACTTACATTATTTACCAAGGTCTCACTTCATCCAAGTGGTTAGTGCACTCAGATCCCTGAAGTGTGCTGGTATTCGTTTTGAGAGAAAATTAAAAGGCAGCAGACAAGAGAGTAAGAGATTACCTTAATCTTTTAATTACAAATAGGCAATTCCTGCAGACAGACTTTGAACTGAACAAATTTTCATAGTAAAAAAGCACTAGCCTAGCTTGCACATTAGACATTAAAAGCTACAATTCCTCTTGTTCAGGTAAGCTTACTAGCAGAATGAGTTAACTGCTGCTTTCTGATGATTATTTACTATGACTGCCAGAAAGTTTCAATATGGTATTTTAAGTCAGGTTACACTAATTAGCTGTTAAAATAACATAAGGGGAAAAAAAAAAAAAAAAAGGAACTGAAGAGATTTTCAACAAATTTTCTATTGAAATTCCAGATAAATCCCTGACAATACCTAGTCTGATCTTCTGCTGCATGTTCTCAGAATCCTCAGAGTGAAGACTTTCAAGAGGCTTTTGGGTAATGCATCTGGTGGCTGCTCTAGTGTAACATACATTGTTACATGACTTCTCAGGATGTCAGCCAGCAGCTTTCCAATTTGGTTGTGTTCTAATACACAAGTTCAATAATTCGTCCAAATTATAATTATTGAAAATGGAGTCAGTAAACTTTTATATTTTTAGTTCAGCCACCTTTCTCAAAAGCTACACTGGATAAAAGATATAAATATACATACAAATAAATGTCTGTATTTATATGTAGTTAATTCAAATACGTACTTTTATGTTCCTAGTTCGATATTGGCACCATGCCCTTTTAAAGGCCTCCTTCTTTAAAAACGCTGGAAACCCACTCAAACCTTTCATTGTAATCTGCCAGATGTTATTTATCTATTTATTTATTCATATCCCATTTGTTAGACTGGCTGGAGATTTTCCAGTTTATTTATCCATGATGTCCATTCTGTTCCAATATATAAGTATTGATGACCAGAAACATTTACAAAATAGAGAATATAAGGATTTTAGAAAAGCCCTGTAAAAGTTATCATTTCTGACCTTACATATTGATTAAAGAACAAAAATAATTTTGTACATATGACAAGAAAGAACTCTGGGAAATTTTAACCTAAGGAACTGAAAATGCAAGACATCTTGTTATTTTTTATTAGCATTTTACCTCTTTTGTTTGGTTGGTTTTGATTTTTTAGTTTACCAATAGCCTGGTCAGGCTAAACACCCACAAATCAAAGGGCCACCAGGCTTGTGCAGATCTATTTTACATTTTCTGAACGAGAAGATTCACTTCTGAGAAAACAGACATGCTGACACCAGATGGGGCCCACCTGACCAGACGAGGCAAGAGTGTTCTGGGCTTGTCAGAAGGGCTTTAAACTAGATGTGGTGGGGGAAGGGGATGTACCTCTGACTGAAGGAAGCAAACTTGAGAAACTCTAAGAAACAACAGGGAAATACTTTTAAACTGTCCCAGAGCAATCAGGAAGGGTTCATCTGAAAAGGTGATTTACCAATAGCCCAGCTGAAGTGCCTCTATACCAATGCACACAACACAGGAAACAAGCAGGGGGAACTGGAAACCATAACATAATTAGACAAATATGAACTGATTGCTATCATGGAAATGTGGTGGGATGCATCACACAACTGGAACACTGGAATACGGGGCTACAAGCTCTTCAGAAGAGATAGGCAGGGAAGGACGGGAGAGGATGATACCTCTACATTAATGAAAGGACTGATTGTGAAAAGATGACTCTGAGAAACAGCCATGGACAGGTTGAGAGCTTGTGAGTGAAAGTTCAGGACCACACCAATAAAGGACACCTTGTGGTCAGAGTCTACTACAGGCCACCTGATCAAGGGGAACCTGTTGATGAGGCCTTGTTGATGAGGCATTGCACTCACACACTCTCATCCTAATGGGGGACTTCAACCGCATGGGTGTCTGCTGGAAAAGCTACACAACAGGCTGTAAGCAATCCAGGAGATTCCTGGAGTGTGTTGAGGATAACTTCCTGGTCCAGGTATTAGAAAAACCATCCAGAGGAGAAGCGTTATTGGACCTGGTACTCACCAACACGGAAGAGCTCATTAAAGAGGTCAAGACTGGAGGCAGTCTGCGCTGCAGGGACCACACCCTGTTTGAGTTTGTGATCTCAAGGAATATGGACCTGATGTAGAACAATGTTGGGACGCTGAATTTCTGAAGAGCGAGCTTCCAGATCTTTGAAGACCTAGTGGATGAGATTCCCTGGAACACTGTCCTCAGGAACAAAGGAGCTGAACAGAGCTGGAAACTCTTTAAGAATGTTTTCCTTAGAGCACAAAAACTCTCCATCCCCTTGTAAGAAAGCAGACAGGGAGGGTAGAAAACTGGGACGTCTGAGCAAGGAACTGTTGGTCAAACTGAGGCACAAAAAGGAAATGCACAGGCAGTGGAAGCATGGACATGTGGCCTGGGAAGAGTACAGGGAAGCGGTCTGGATGTGCAGGGATGTGATCAAGAAAGCCAAGGCACAGATGGAACTGAGCTTGACAAGGGATGCAGAAGGGAAGAAGAACAGGAAGTAATTCAATAGGTACATTGCTCAGAAGAGAAAGGCCAAGGAGAGTGTACCCCCTCTGATAAATAAGAAGAGAGAACTGGTAGCAACAGACATAGAGAAGGATGAGGTACTCAACAACTTCTTTGCCTCAGTCTTCACTGCCAGTCAGGTTTCTGTCATCTCTCATCTTCCTGAACCTGGAGATGAGGGATGGGGGAGCAAAGTCCCTTCCACTGTAAGGAAAGAGCAGGTTAGAGACCACCTGATGAAATTAAATAGCACAAATCTCTGGGGCATGATGACATGCATCCAAGGGTCCTGAGGGAATGGGCTGATGTAGTTGCCAAGCCTCTCTCTATCATATTTGAAAAGTCCCTGGTGACTGAAAAAAGGGAAACATCACATTTTTAAAAAGGGTAGAAAGGAGGACCAAGGGAACTGCTGACTGGTGATCCTTGTGGGAGTGTGGCCATGGGGGTCGACAAGCTGCACAGTTGGTGATAACACCAGACTCTTAACGATGAGGCCATCAGGAATGTAAAGAGTTTAGAGGGAACAAAGAAGGGTGATTCAGGAGACACCTTGTTTTCTCGGGTTGCTTGTTCTCCAGCCGTTAAGGCATGGGAGTTGCTGGGTGTTTGCGGTTGCTGGGCAAAGTTGTTGACCAATGAATAGTTAGTGGAAAAGGACTGCTGTGGGGCAAATAGTACAAGAAGAGAGCCTGTCCTCAATATGGGGTGCAACAAGATAGTGAAGTTATGCCCTCACTATGAGAGATGAAGTTAGGCCCACAGTAAGAGAGAACTGGTTATGTCATCAATAAAGTAGTAGCAGTTACTGATCCTAAAAGAACCCTGGTGTCCGTGTGGTCAATACGCCACAGATCCTCATCTCTGTGCCTGGCAAGATCATGGATAAGATCCTCCTGGAAGAAATGTCAAGGCGCATGCAGGATGAAGAGGTGATCCAAGACAGTTAGCATGGCTTCACCAAGGGTAGATCATGCCTGACCAATCTGGTGGCCTGGTGGCCTTCTATGATGAATCAGTTGACAAGGGAAGACTGACTACCTGGACTTCTATAAGGCTTTTGACATGGTCCCACATGACATTCTGATCTCCAGATTGCAGACATATATATTTGATGGGTGGACCATTCTGTGGACCAGGAGTTGTCTTGAAGGTCACACCCAGAAAGTGGTAGTCAATGGCTCTATAACCAGGCAGAGGCCAGTGATGAATGGTGTATATCAGGGGTCTGTCCTAGGACCAGTACTGTTTAATATCTTCATCAGTGACATAGACAGTGGGATTGAGAAAACCCTCAGCAAGTTTGCAGATGACACCAAGCTGAGTGGTACAGTTATTACAATAGAAGGAAGGAATGTCACCCAAAGGGACCTGGACAAGCTTGAGAAGGGCCCACGTGAACCTAATGAGGTTCAACAAGTCTAAGTGCAAGGTTCTGCACTTGGGTTGGTGCAATCCCAAGCATGATCACAGACTGGGAGAAGAACTAGTTGAAAGCAGCTCTGCAGAGAAAGACTTGAGAATTCTAGTGGACAAAAAACTCGACCTGAGCTGGCAGCATGTGTTTGCAGCGCAGAAGTCCAGCTGCATCCTGGGTTGCATCAAAAGAGGTGTGGCCATCAGGTTGAGGAAGGTGATGGTCCCCCTCTACTCTGCCCTTGTGAGGCTCCATTTGGAGTCCTGTACCCAGGCCTGGGGCCCCCAGTGCAAGAAGGATGTTGACCTGTTAGAACAGGTCCAGGGGAGGGCCATGAAATTGATCAGAGTGCTGTGAAGAAAGGCTGATAGAGCTGGGGCTGTTCAGCCTACAAAAGAAAAGGCTCTGGGGTGACCTTATAGAAGCTTTTCAATAATTAAAGGGGACTTATAAAAAAGATGGAGAAAAACTTTTTGTTCATTCAGATAATGACAGGAAAAGGGGGAATGGTTTTAAACTGAAAGGAGGGAGATTTAGATTAGATATTATGAGGAAATTCTTCACTCAGAGGGTGGTGAGGCACTGGAACAGGTTGCCCAGAGAAGTTGTGGATGCCCCACCCCTGAAGGTATTCAAGACCAGGTTGGATGAGGCCCAGGGCAACCAGATTTAGTGGGTGGTATCCCTGCCCATGGCAGGTCATTGGAACTAGATGATTAATGTCCCTTCCAAACCAAGCCATTCTATGATTCTGTGAAGAGTGAGACTGAGACTGTTGATTTAAGCATGTACCACAAACCTAACATGATTTTATCTCACAGATCCAAATAATCTCAGAGAGAAATACAAGGCACTGAATCACGGGAGTTATTTGCTGCTCTTTGATCTTTAAATGTTATCAGGTATGGAAATATTTTACCCATATAAGTTAAGGGAATGACAGGCTATCTGTTTGGTCCTCAAGAATCAAGAAGTCATTCAGTCCAGTCTTAGCTATCTAGAAAATGAATGATGATCTCAAAAAAATATTTCTGTTTTTCTAGGCATTTATGTCATAGTGTTGAGCTATGCAGGCAGCTAAGACAACACAGCCATTTGCTCACAAGTCTTCCTCCCCTAGTGGGATGGGGGAGAGACTTAGGAAAAAAAAAAAGTAAAAGCACATGGGTTGAGAAAAAGACAGTTTAATAGTACAGAAAAGGAAAGGAAATGATAGTAATGATAATGATTATGATAATGATGATAATGATAATAATAATATGTACAAAGCAAGTGAAGCACAATGTAATTCATCACCACCTGTTGACTGATTCCCAGCCTGTCCCTAAGCAGTGGTACTCCCCACACCGGCCAGCCACCTCATATCTATTATTCAGCATGAATTCATATGTTATGCTCAATGGGAATATCCCATTGGCCAATCTAAGTTAGCTGTCCTGGCTGTGTCCCCTCCCAGCTCCTTGTACACCCCCAGGTACCTCACTGGCAGGCCAGCATGAGAAGCTGAACAGTCCTTGCTTCTGTGTGAGCACTGCTCTGCAACAACTAAAACATTGGTGTGTTACCAGCATTATTTTCATCCTAAATCCAAAACACAGGACCATGCCAGGAGGAAAATTAACTCTATCCCAGCCAAAACCAGGACACATTGTTTTTACTTATATTTTACACATCTAGAGCAATGTTACTACACATTCTCACAAAATATGAAAAGCTATGTTTTGCATAAACCAAGACAAATAAATTAATAACTGGATGAGTAAATGAATGAATGGAGAAAAGATAGAAAACAAGAAAGGTAAATAACATCACTGTTATAATTATGTTCTTACGTAGCCACTACATTTCAAGATGCACAAAAAATGTTCATCTCATCTGTTCATAGTATCAAAATATTTCAAAGAAACCTCTTGCTTATGAAAATAAAGTTTGCCTGTTTAAATTAGATCATATCGATAAAAGGCTCCATTAGATACTGATTTTGGTTCCTTTTTCTTTCTTTTTTTTCCTTTTTTTTTCTTTTTTTTTTCTTTTTGAAACTGTGTACCCATTCTAACAATATTCAAACTGGGTAAATAAGATGATTAAACTTTCTTTTTGGCAGCGATGACACCACGACAGAGGATTCAGTCTACGAAGATTTAAATGGTTTTATGGAAAATATATCCCATCAAACAGATATGATGACTTTTTTTTTTTTTTAATGTTAGCTTTAGTTGGTATCTGCCATTGATAACTGCATCAACGCAGTTAAATACAGTTAAACTCCAGTAAAGCAGTTTTCCTTATCTTTCATTAAATTCTGGTGAAAATATCACTATGCAAAATCAACAAAGCTTAAATATCAACTACAAAAAAAAAAAAAAAGAGGTTTCAGAAAATGATTATACATGAAGTATCATCATACAACAGGGTGCTTAACCAGATGCCACTGAAAGGTTAGTTGTTGCTTTTCAACCTCTTCACCAATGAGCTGGTCAAATTTGCTGAGCTTGGATAACTAATGTGATAAATAATGGAGAAAGACCAACTCTGCTAACTTAGATTGCTTAAGAAATTTATTTTACTTTGGACTGAATGTGTTTTAACACAGCCAAATGAAAGGGCATATATCAAGGAGCAAAATATGTAGGTCACACTTGCAGAATGGGAATGGTGTCCTGGTGTTCAGTGACATTGAAGGACTTCGAGGAAATAGTAGCTAATTAAGTGAACTTGAGCTCCCTGAGCAATGCTATAGCTAAGTAGGTGAACATGTTTTTGAGATGCCTAAGTAAAAAAAAATTACACAGAATAGAGGAGGCTGTATATGTTTTCAGTACTTAACAGACTTTTACTAGAATACATACAGGCATTTTTGGTGACTATGTTAAAACAAGATATTGAAAAATGACATAGAAAAAATACAAGGGCAAATAAAGACCTGCGAAATTAATAAGTATATCCAAGATAATGCAATGAAGTCATTGGTTACACATTCTTATATGGAAAAAACAATCAAACAAAAAAATCCTGAAAGGAGATGGATCTTTAACAACCTAGAGTAACCAGTGATTGGAAAATATGCTATTTCAAAACATAAATAGGAAAGGTGTCTTTAAATTATAGATTCATACCATATTTTAGTTTGGAAGAGACCTCTAGAGGTCATCTAGTCTAACTTTCTGCTCAAAGCAGCACTAACCTTAAACTTAGATCACGTTGAGCAAGGCCTTCTATAGTCACATTTGGAAGTCCCCGAGGATAGAGATTTCACAGACTTGCTAAGCAGCCTGTTCCATTCCTTACCACTCATTCTGAGATTTCTTTTTCTTTTCTTTTTCATCAAACGGGAATTTAGTACAACTTGTAGCCATTACTTTTTCCTTCTTTTTTTTTTTTTTTTTTTGTTTTTCCCCACTATGCACATCTAAGTAGAGATTGGCTTTTGTTCTCTTTATATAATAAAACCAGGTTTTAGGTAGATAATCAACAGTACCATTACTGAAAATTAAATGTGGTTTGTTGATCCCTCTATTCTGTAAGTGATTTGGGTGGATTTTCCAAGAGATGCAAGGTTCAAAGAAATCCTGGGACCGATGTTGGAATTGCTGGATTGCTGGATGAAATTCTATGATTCCTAAAACATAATTTAGTCTTAATTTACTGTAAAAGTTCCTCTCAGACATTGAACTCATGGTGCTGTGAAGTCAATGAACTGCAAAAATACTGTGGTATAGGTATTAACAGCATTAAGCTGTTTCTGGGTAGTTAGGGAATAAAAGCCCTTTTTATATATATATATATATGTATATTGGAATTTTTCTTGTTTAAAAAGTAATTGTCACATAAATAATCTTTTTTCACAGATCTATAAAGTGATATCTTTCAGTCCATTTGAAGTCTGAAACTAAATAACTCTTCAAATAACCTGTATGAGTTACAGATTGACAACTGACCCATGTATTTGTTTCATAGAATAATATAGAGGAAAATCATTCAAGTGTATAAAGTTGTAGTTCAGTCTGTACACAAAGTCATGGAAGTAGTAAGTATGTTTTAATGTTTAAGAATTCATCCTATCTGACTATTTTGGTGATTTCCAAAGAATACACTTTAAAACTACTACAGCTATGAATTATGTATTGTGTATATAATTACTTGCAAGCATTCTTCAAAATTTAGTAGATGCACTTGATAACCTTAAATTATAATAAACAACAGTATATAACAATGTTTTTTGCATCAGTATTTCAGTCTCTGTATAATTAAACTTTCATTGTTTTCATTGTACAAGGTATAAGTGTATATTTATATATTCTGTATCTAAGTTTTAAACAGAATCTTAGCAATAATGCTAAGAATCTTCTCAAATACACATAAAGAAATATCAAAATCCTGGCTTTAACCCTCAAAATTTATAAAAGTTTACAATTGAACAACAGATTTTATTTTCCTCTGGATTTCTTTAATGCACCTTTTCTTTAGCTTTATAGTTTCTTAGAAGCCATAAATTAAAAATGATGCTGCTAACTGAATTTAAAAATGCTTAAATCAGCTTTCAGCTCATGCCTTCAGTTTCAACAGAAGATGATTTAGCAATTATTTCTATGGAAAAATATCCTATTGCAACTTCTAGCTACTCTCCTGCCCGCTACCTATGGCAGTTTCTTCCTATTTTCTCTCTCCATTTGTTTATTACAACCTCCATTGTGTACTTTCCATACTTCTGATTCTGATGCATCTTCTCACAGTTCCTACTACATTTTCGCTCTTCTTTCATTTGTCCTCCTGTACTTTGAGGCAAAGAACGTGACTTCACTAACCTACAAGATGAAGGAGAGCATATGCATCTCTAGGCTGAATAATCAAAACATTTGGATATCCTTAATAATCAACTCAGAGCTTGTGACTAAATATCAGCTATGCAGAGAATGCTGCCATGCCGTCTTGCCACTCACCCACTGAAGTGGTCTACAGTTACCAGGTATAGTTTCAGGAGTACTGCATGCCACTTAATCTAGTCCTGGGCAGCCCACGGGAAGATTATTATTATTATTATTATTATTATTATTATTATTATTATTATTATTATTATTTTCACTGTGATTAATTACATTCTTGTTGCAGTTACTGGAGGTTATACTTCAGAGATATAGCTCAAGTATTGAATTTGCATCTTTTTACTGAGATATATTAAAAATGTAGTTGACCATGATATCTGTCTGGTATTACTCACATAAATCCATCCATAGGCATTTAAATATACATCCTATCTTAAAAAATTCTCACTATTCTTAAGCTCTACTTGATTTTTATGTAGAATTTGGTGTAAAAACAAGCAAAATTATAGTCTAAGAATGTTACTTCTGCAAATATGTCAATACATATATATATTGTTTTCTCTTCCATGGATAACTTTGAAATTAAACTATTAGACAGTCTAGAATGGTCACCAGTCAGTCCTGTATAACATCTCTCATGTTGCATAGTCATCAGAGTTTGTAACATTGCCAATTAATTTGTGGTGATAATATTTAACAAAGGATGATTCTGCCAGCTGGAAGCAAAGTTATTCCCTATTCCCTATCCTACCTACCACCCCCTCTTGCCTCCATCCTGTATCATGAGGTCTTTATCATCTCAAAATGATGCTAGAAATAAGCAGATGGGACATCATTTTAATATCTTATCTGAAGTATAACATCTCCCAGTAGTGCAACTGCCCTCCTAATATTGGACCTTGACATCAACAGACTGCAGAAACCCCAATGTGAGATTCTTGCTGAATGCCCTCATTAGAGGTCTTTTGGTTAATACCTCTTTTATGTACAGTTTCATCATGATAATTAAAACTGAAATTTCAAAAGCTAAGAGGATTTTACATAACAGAACCCCTCTTGATATTCTTTGTTTCCTTAAAGTCAGATTTCAAAGTCATTTATTGCATCTTCATTATGTAATACATTGTGTAGCATGTCAGTGCAGAAGGTTTCTTCTTTCCTGTCAGATAGGCAACACTCAGGGCCAGAGAACTACTCTTGCACAAAACTGTGCACTTACAGAAGTGTCTTTTATTAACTGGTGCCAACCAAGAGTATTCTGAACCACTAGTTTAATATGAGGAGTGGAAGAAGCTAAACAAAAGATTATGAATTTTCTCATATAAAATGTTCTACACCATTGCAACAAAGATGTAGTGAAGATACAAAAGTAAATGATTAAATTAGTTGCCGCAAGAGACCTCCAGAAGATTCTTTTGGGAATGATATCTAATAAGAAAATAAAATAATAATAAAAAAGACAAAACTCAATGCACAAAAAGTGGTTTGAGGAATTCATATATAGTTAATGGAAAATACAGAGACAGAATATAATACTCTCTCCATTACGTCTTAACTGGGTTGTTAAAGGGACTGTTAGATGTGGGTAGAGCAAGGAAGAAAGCTTTGAAAAATAATTCTGAGAGAAGGGGATGTTCTTAGTTCTCTGCTTTTACCCACAGACCCTTGGTTTGTGTCTATCAGCATCAATTTGGTGCTCTAGCAGGACTAACAATGGGGGCAAATGGTAGTTCTGCACTAACTGAAGTTTTATGGAGTGTCCTATGAGATCCACACTGCCCTTGATCCACTTGTGAATTAGTTCCTTTTCTCTCTCTAAGGGAAAAACAAAACAAAACAAAACAAACAAACAAACAAACAAAAACCAGCCAGCCAAAACCAATCAACCAAACAAAAAACCACTTTGCTTTGAAGTTTTTCATTGCTCATTATTTCATCAGCTGCATGGGATTAGATAGATTCTGTCTTGCTATAGGAAGAAACAACCTCCGACAACCTCAGGCAGAGTATCCCAGACTGAGGAAAATGTAGGAGGAACCAATGTACAAAAGCAAAATCTGTTGTCAGCTTCTTTTCAGACCCTGATACTTCTTCAGCCTATATCCTGAGGTTATAAACAAAAATCTGTCTTTTTATGCCATATACCTTCACTATCATTTCTCATTGTCTCCTTGAATTTGTCTTTTGTTGTCAAAATAGTAAAACTGGCTCAAAAACAAACAGCAGAACTATCACTGTTTTCCCTGTTATAATGGGGTGCTTGACAGGATAAGTTTAACCAAAATCTACAACCTGAAAGGGTTTGATAGTTTCTGATTGGTTGCTCTGCACAGACACCTAATATTCGGTTCTGGCTTCTTATTCTTTTTATTTGTGTGTGTGTGTGTGTGTGTATGTGCCTGTGATCTAACACATGCTCATTTAATCCATATTTTTTCATAAATGTTTAAGTTTACTTTCACAGAATCACAGAATCACAGAATTGTAGGGGTTGGAAGGGACCTTGAGAGATCATCAGGTCCAACCCCCCTGCCAAAGCAGGTTCTCTAGAGCAGGTTGCCCAGGTAGGCGTCCAGATGGGCCTTGAATATCTCCAGAGAAGGAGACTCCACAACCTCCCTGGGCAGCCTGTTCCAGTGCTCCATCACCCTCACCATGAAGAAGGTCTTTCGGGTGTTGGTACGGAACTTCCTGTGCTCCATTTTGTGGCCATTGCCCCTTGTCCTGTCCCCACAAACCACTGAAAAGGGGTTGGCCAAATCCCTCTGTCTCCCACACCTCAGGTATTTATACACATTGATGAGATCCCCTCTCAGTCTTCTTTTCTCCAGGCTGAACAGACCCAGGTCTCTCAGCCTTTCTTCATAGGGGAGATGCTCCAGGCCCCGTAACATCTTTGTGGCCCTCCGCTGGACTCTTTCCAGGAGAACCCTGTCTTTTTTGTACCGGGGAACCCAGAACTGGACACAGTACTCCAGGTGAGGCCTGACCAGGGCAGAGTAGAGGGGGAGGATCACCTCCCTTGACCTGCTGGCCACGTTCCTTTTAATGCACGCCAGGATCCCATTGACCTTCTTGACCACCAGGGCTCACTGCTGGCTCATGGTCAACCTGTCGGCCACCAGGACCCCCAGGTCCTTCTCCACAGAGCTCCTCTCCAGCAGGTCGTCCCCCAGCCTGTACTGATACATCCGGTTGTTCCTTCCCAGGTGCACGACTCTACACTTGCTCTTATTAAACCTCATTTGGTTTCTTCCTGTCCATCTCTCCAGCTGGTCCAGGTCTCGCTGAATGGCAGCACAGCCTTCTGGCGTGTCAGCCACTCCTCCCAGTTTCGTGTCATCGGCATACTTGCTGAGTGCAGACACTATTCCCTTGTCAAGGTCATCAACGAAGATGTTGAACTAGACTGGACCCGGCACCGACCCCTGGGGAACACCGCTAATCACAGGTCTCCACCCGGACCCTGCGCCACCAATCACCACCCTCTGAGCTTGGCCAGTCAGCCATTTCTCAACCCACCTTACTGTCCACTTGTCTATCCCACACATTCTCAGCTTTGCTATCAGGATGTCATATGAGACAGTTTCGAAAGCCTTGCTAAAGTCAAGGTAGATGACATCCACTGCTCTCCCCCCATCTACCCAGCTGGTGATGCCATCATAGAAGGCAAAGAGGTTGATCGAGCATGACTTCCCCTTGGTGAATCCATGCTGACTACTCCTCATATACTCCTTCTCTTCCAATTGCTTGGAGATGGCATCCAGAACAAGCTGTTCCAACACCTTTCCAGGAACAGAGGTGAGACTGACTGGCCTGTAGTTTCCTGGATCCTCCTTCTTGCCCTTCTTGAAGACCGGAGTGACACTGGCTATCCTCCAGTCTTCATGCACCTCTCCTTTTCTCCAGGACCTTTCAAAGATGATAGAGAGCGGTTCGGCGATCACCTTTGCCAACTCCCTTAGCACATGTGGATGCATCCCATCGGGACCCATGGATTTGTGTGCGTTGAGCCCACTCAGATGCTCCCGAACCACTCCTTCATCAACCAAGGGGGAGCCCTCCATTTCCCAGACCCTTTCTCCTCCCACCAGGGTTGAGGAGTCCCAGGGGGGTAGTCCTTGAAGCAAAGACTGAAGCAAAGAAAGCATTCAGTATCTCTGCCTTCTCGACATCTCCCGTTACCAGGACACCCCCCTCATTCAGCAAGGGACCCACATTATCCCTAGTCTTCCTTTTACTGTTTACATACTTAAAAAAACCCTTCTTATGATCCTTTATCTCTTTTGCAAGCCTCATCTCTAGGTGGGCTTTAGCCTTCCTTGTCACGTCCCTGCAGGCCCTGACAACACTTCTGTACTCCTCCCAAGAGGACAGGCCCTTTTTCCACATTTCATAGACCTTCCTCTTCCTGTTGATCTTATTGATGAGCTCCTTGGTCATCCACGCAGGTTTCCTGTCCCCCTTCCCCGATTTCCTACTCTTAGGGATGCACCGATCCTGAGCTTGGAAGAAGTGCTGTTTAAATGTTGTCCAGCTTTCACAAGCACCCTTGCCTTCTAGCAACCTAGCCCATGAGATACCCCCAAGCAGGTCCCGGAAGAGGTCGAAGTTGGCTCTCCGAAAGTCCAGGGTAGCAATCCTACTTTTAGCCTTACTTCTTCCACCAAGTTCCATCTTGAACTCCATCTCATGGTCGCTGCATCCCAAGCTGCCCCCAGCCTTCACATCCCTAACAAGCCCATCCCTGTTGGTAAGGACAAGGTCCAGAAGCACCCCCCACCTTGTTGGCTCCTCCATCACCTGCGTCAGAAAATTATCTTCAGCGCATTGTAGGAACCGTTTGGACTGCACGTGCCTGGCTGAGTTGCTTACCCAACAGATGTCTGGATAATTGAAGTCCCCCATGAGAACCAGTGCCCGGGATCGTGAGGCTACTACCAGCTGCTTGTAGAAGGCCTCATCGACCTCATCCTCCTGATCTGGTGACCTGTAGTACACCCCAAAACAGTGTCCCCCATACCAGCCCACCTCTTAATTCTCACCCACAAGCTCTCCACTTGTCCTTCACCCTCCCCCAGGTGGATCTGGGTACACTAATTGCTCCCTCACATAAAGGGCAACCCCACCCCCTCGCTTCACCAGCCTGTCTTTCCTAAAAAGGATATAGCCCTCCATGACAGCGTTCCAGTCATGCGAGCTGTCCCACCACATCTCTGTGATTGCAATGAGATTGTGGCCCTGCAACCAAACACAGATATTGAGCTCATCCTGTTTATTTCCCATGCTCTTCACACTGGTATACAGGCATTTCCATATCAACCATGCATTTTATGATCTTTCCTCAGGAATCTGAACCTTGTCTGCTTAAGCTGTACTAAAACAGGATCATATTTTTGGCAATGGTTGCATATTTAATCAGATTATTGATAACAATGTTCTGCAACAGAATTCCCTGACAAAAATAATTCATATCTACTTTCCTTTATGATATCAACATATTGACAAAGCTCTGAAGAGAAGACAGACTTAAGGGTGTGCTTTCTTCCTACCTGTTGCATAGCCGGAAGCATTTCTCAGTAACATTTGTCCTTCCTATTTATATTCCTGTGAAATAAACCTATTGATAGAAAGCAGTTCCCCCAGGAATGACCTAATGATTTCAGACGTGTTTCTTTGTATTATTACATAGTGGGATTTTTCCAGGTAATTTATAAAAATGTTTAGGCAAATATAATTAGTCACTGAAGCACTCTGCCAGAGATCCTTTTGCTTAACAATTCCTGATGAAAAATTTAAACTTGAAATTGATTTACCATGAGATAAGTGCTGCTCTAAATATATACCATTTAACTTTTCTAACCAAAATGTTTTGTGGAGCCAAAGCAAATGTCCTGCAGAGTACCCACTACAACACATCAGCAGAACTACTTTTCCAATCAATCTTCAATCTCTTTCAGAATGCAGGCAGATGAATGTGGTAGATAATTCTAGTTTTGCAAGATCTATTTTACATATGTTGATTACTAGTAATTATTTTATTTTCTTTAATTCTTTAATAGCCCAGTCATTCATAGCCCAAAGTCATCTATTGCCCTCACATTAATTCTGAGCTAACAAAAATGTAATTATCCAAGTAACACAGCTTTGTTTTCTTCTAATTTAATATAACCTACCCAGCGTTTCAAGTTTTTATCCAGAATTTCAGAAATGTAACTTTTTTTTTCTATTTAAAGGTTAAGGACTTGGACATACATAATTAGTGGAGATGCTTAGATTTCATTTAAAGAAGAGTTTTAAGGTTTTTCAATGGACCAGTACTCCATCAAGAAACTTCAAATGCATGCTAAACTCTCAAAAAGACAAACAAATAACAAAGAAAGCTAGTAAGTCTTTATACAGATGTAAGACATGTCATATATGTGTGCATATGATTTATCATAGAATCATAGAATGACTTGGTTTGGAAGGGACCTCAAAGATCATTTATTTCCAACTCCCCTGCCATAGGCAGGGATGCCACACACTAAATCTGATTGCCCTGGGCCTCATCCAACCTGGTCTTGAATACCTCCAGGGATGGGGTGTCCACAACCTCTCTGGGCAACCTGTTCCAGTGCCTCACCACCCTCTGAGTGAAGAATTTCCTCCTAATATCTAATCTAAATCTCCCCTCTTTTAGTTTAAAACCATCCCCCCCTTGTCCTGTCATTATCCGATTGAGCAAAAAGTTTTTCTCCATCTTTTTTATAAGTCCCCTTCAAGTATTGAAAGGTTGCAATGAGGTAACCTTGGAGTCTTCTCTTCTGTAGGCTGAACAGCCCCATCTCTCTCAGCCTTTCTACATAAGAGAGGTGCTCCAGCCCCTTGATCATCTTTGCGGCCCTCCTCTGGACAGCTCTAACAGTTTAACATCTTTCTCGTGCTGCGGGCTCCAGACCTGGATGTGGTACTCCAAGTGTGGCCTCTTGTGTGTGCCTCACATGGGCAGAGTAGAGGGAGACAACCTCCTCCCTCGACCTACTGGCCAGTCCTCTTCTGATGCAGCTCAGGATGCAGTTGTCCTTCTGGGCTGCAAGCATGTACTTATGTAACACCTCTGTATATGACTTGCTGGAGCACCTTTCCTATGAGAAAGACTGAGAGGCTTCTTGGCCTGAAGAAGAGAAGGCTCCAGGGAGAGCTCATTGCAGCGTTTCAATACTTAAAGGGAGCTTATTAAAAAGATGGAGAACAACTTTTTACGCAGTCTGATAATGACAGGACAAGGGGGGATGGTTTTAAACTAAAAGAAGGGAGATTTAGATTAGATGTTAGGAGGATATTCTTCTCTCAGAGGGTGAGGCACAGGTTGCCCAGAGAAGTTGTGGATGCCCTATCCCTGGAAATATTCAAGACCAGGTTGGACAACCTGGGCAACCTGATTTAGTAGGTGGTATCTCTTCCTAGGGCTGGAGGGTTGGAACTAGATTGTCTTTAAGGTCCCTTGGAATACAAACCATTCTAAGATTGTCATAAAAAAAAAAAAAAGGTATGTTTTTGAAAATTATGCCTTTTTAGTTGCTTCTAATAAACCGTGTTTTCCCTTCTACTGCTTTCTGCACTGATTGCTTGAACAGAGACTATGGAAGATAATCTGGAATAGTTTATCTCCATCTCTTATAACATCCCATAACATCCCTTTTAACAGTTGTTATTTGACAAAAGTGGGTAAGATTTGGAAACAGGTTTTTGAAAAAGCTGTGATATTATATATGCCCATGCACAACTCTTCCTTTGCCTCTCTACTGTTCGACTGAAAAGGGTCTTCTTTCCCTAAGACTGTTCCTCCTTAGCTTAGATTCCTCCTTAGATTCTTTCTGAACCTTATTTCATTTTTTTCCTCAATCTTTTGCTGCTGCAAACATGCTGCCTTTCTACACTGAAGTTTTTTAAACCCAGACAATTTAATGCCAATCCGTTTCACCTTTCAATAACTACTACATTCATTAATAGTGAATGTCCAAGTCAGCATGAGTAGAAGAAATTCTCCCTGATTTACTAATTATGCTACTTTCAATGGTATTTTATTTCTCCAACAATGACATCAACTTGAAATGCAGGAGCTCTGGAAGCTTAAAGGAGCAGTGTTTCATGGACAGATCCCATTTCATAAGTAAATTTCAAAGCCTGAAAACCTCATGTGGATTTACAATTCATTCAAATTTCTCCACCATCCTTAGTTGGTAATATATTCTTCAAAGCAATTTATATGCAAATATTTATTTGAGGTAAGGATAGAGTGAGTGAGGTAACACACAAGCCATAACACCACATGCATTACAGTACATTTTCTTAAAATCAAAAGCTTTGTTTTCAGCTACAGTAGTGGAAACGGGGAGTAGCAGAAATGACTTCAGTGTTGAGCTTGTTGCTCTGTTTCCACATTTCTGCTTTAGAGAACAAAACAGAGTCTGGTTAGCACTTTTTTGTCCAGAGGAGCTGTAGTCCGCTATGGCATTTGTAGAAATTCCCAAGCCAACTTTGATCTGTCCACTTCTGGTCTCCACAGTAGCTGAAATTAGATTGAACAGAATTGGTTCCAAGTTAAAAATATAAATGTATACAATTGAAATACA
The DNA here is from genome assembly GCF_964211835.1 of Anser anser. Taxonomy (NCBI): domain Eukaryota; kingdom Metazoa; phylum Chordata; class Aves; order Anseriformes; family Anatidae; genus Anser; species Anser anser. The sequence continues at coordinate 199,462,683 of NC_139720.1, forward strand.
TTTTTGATCAGGTTATTCAAAAAAGTTTCTTTTACTTGACATTAGCAATAATTCATTATTATGTGAATTCTTTTATGAACACCTTATGTTTACGCTTTCACATGGAAATACATCTTTTCATAGACCAATTATTGCACTAGCTTTTACATTTTCAAATGCCATCTTCCAAAATGGAACTTGGTGGAAGACCAGGGCACCAAAGTCATACAAGTTCACCAGTTTCACTGACTTCTTAAATAAAATGTCAACTTTTGTGCCTTTAAAGTGTACAAGGAAGCTGAACTTTGCAAATCTCAAACAGACAAAGTGTTTTAAGTTGACAAGTAGAATCAGCTTTGTTGCCCAAACTACCTAGCCTGCCTGGCCTTCAGTTGCCAGCCTGGAAAACTTAAACCAGGACTCTCCCGGGTCCAACATCTGTGCACATGTTCCATATACCATAAGGTGTCTGAAATACCTCCTGCTGCCTGTATTTGAGCACATGAAGCATATCCAAATATTTCATAAGCTGAATCAAAGCTTATTGTCTGTCTTAACTAGGTCTCTATTGACTCTAACAGGAGGTTTTACATGGCCATATATAGGCAACTACTTCTTCAAGAAGCAGATCTTCGTATCGTAGAGGCGTAGGGTAACCTGGCTATTGCAACTGTCTGCTCCCTAGTGCAATTTCTCTCTCCTACTATCTTCAATCATTTATGTAGGTGGTTCCTCCTCCTCTATCTGTCTTCCTAGCATTAATGGTTCGTAGAAGAAATTTTTACTCCAAATCCTTTTGTCTGCAACAACTCAGAAAAAAAACAAACAAACAAATGAACAAACAAACCCAAGAAGAAGAACAACAAAAATGGGTAGATTTGGTAGATTTTGCCAGGGATCTGACACTTTATTGCACATCTCCATGATAAAGGTTTTGAACACATCTGGCAGTTCAGAACATGTGGACACATTTCTGTAGGGATGGACAAATTCAGTTCTGATCAAGTTGAAACAAAAGAAAGATGTAGGTATGCAACTCCTGCTTTTGTTCTTCTTGTTGTTGTTATTATTTTTTACTTAAGCATGCAAAGGGTTCATCTCATTTTCTGCATAACTAATACCCAATAAAAAGAACGTCATAATATTAGTTAACAGATTTTTAAACTTTTTTTTTTCTTTTTAATATTGTTTCCCTTATTTTCTCATTTTAAGCAAACAAAACGTTTTAGGGAAAAAACATCAGAATAATGTAACAGAGTCTTTCAAGCAGATGACATAAGTTACAGAACAAAACCCATATATCTAGAAGGATGCTAAATTGCAAAGCAGAATGCAAATGGAAATATCCCAATGTAAATGTTACAAGGTTTGCCAGATGAATGTTCTAAATGCACCAACAAGCTCATTAGGTGAATCAGAAGCTTTCACTTTGCCATCAGTCTTTATTAGTTGCAGTTGTTGAGTTCTGGTATAGAATCACAGAAGATGAATTCAGTTCACACTACAGGTATTTATATGCCTGAGCACTTTGCTGTATGGATAGATTAATCTACTTGCAAAAATTTATAATTACGTCTATAGCAGAGGATAAAAAAATAAAAAAATAAAAACATTTTACCACATACCTTGTACACACGAATAAATTTATAACCTAATGCAGACTTCAGGCTATCATAATATTTTCTAGACCATTTTCTAAAGAAAGCATATGTATGAAACAACTAATTACAAGAAATGTAACAAAATGTCCTGGTTCCAGTTAGGACAGAGTTAGTTTTCCTCCTAGTAGTTGGTAGGGTGCTATGTTTTGGATTAGGATGAGAAGAGCGCTGATAACATGCTGATGTTTTAATTGTTGCAGAGCAGTGTTTACACCAGGCCAAGGACTTTTCGGCTTCTCGCTCTGTCCTGCCAGCGAGCAGACTGGGGGTGCAGCAGGAGCTGGGAGGGGACAGACCCAGGACAGCTGACCCAAACTGGCCAAAGGGGTATTCCATACCATCTGACGTCATGCTAAACAATATATAGGGGTGGCTAGCTGGGGTGGGGGGGCCGGCTGCTCGGGGATAGGCTGGGCATCGGTCAGCGGGTGGTGAGCAATTGCAATTGTGCATCACTTGTTTCGCACACATTATTATTAGTAGTAATATTATCAATGTTTATTATTATTATTATTATTATTATTATTATTATTATTATTATCCTGTCTTAGTAAACTGTCTTTATCTCAACACACAGGCTTCACTTTCCTGTTTCTCTCCCCCATCCCAGAGAGGGAGGGGGGTGAGCGAACGGCTATGTGGTGTTTAGCTGCTGACCAGGTTAAACCACAACACAAAATTACAAAAATCATGCTTTTTTTTTTAGGATGGAAATAATATAGATTAATATTTGGCATAGGAAGAGAGAAGTTCCAATGTGCTATATAAAGCAAACATACAAACCTGTCATTCTGTTGCTGTACTGGAAGTTAAAGCCATAAAAGTTACTGTGGTACATTGGCTGACACAGAGTTTTACCTATTTATTTCTTCAAGTCAGTGTTTCCATTCAGGAAATGCTCCCAGTACACAAAAACAAATATCACCTTCATTGGTCTTTCCTCAGGGGTACAGCCTTTTTAGCATTAAATAGACTGCTTCTGATCTGGTTTAATGTTAATGAGATCTCCACATAAGAGTCTTGCCATACCACTGTGAAGTGGTGGAGACTGATCACTACAAATTAAATATTAAAGGTGTAGTTTTTAATTGGCTTCATATAAAATTAGTTTTCTATGCATTATTAATTTGGTATGAAAGTTTGGATGACAGTATATTACTTTCATTTTTAGGAAGTCAACCCGGGGCACACTAAAGGCCTGTTCATCTTTTAAATGATCTTTATTTGTATATGAATATTAGAGTTAAAGAAACGAAGAGTTATAACATTTTGTGGGTAGTATTAGGCTATTATCTTTCTTTTTAATGAGATGCACAGCTATAACTTACATGACATCTCATCAGTGAAATAGTGTGGCTAGCACATGAATGGAAGACCATAAATAAATGACACATAAACTGAAATCCTGGTCTAGAAGAGGGCAACAAGCTTTGTCTGCAACTTCAGTGGAGTAAAGATTTCATCTGACCATCTTTCTCCAAAGCTACCACTGTCTTTTTAATGAGATGGAGGAAGTTAAGTTCCTAAACAAGCATATTATTAAAGGACAGTTTTAGCAAAAGCTGACAAATGTTAACAACGTCTGATCAAATTCCGTTCTGAGTAATTGCAAGCTGTCTGCGCACATTTGAATTAACCTTTTTTATTCACACACTCATTTTTCTGCTTTGTCAACAACTGTCTAAAGTACTGTCATAAATAGTTATGTCCTCTAACTTCACGATGAGTGGAATGACTTCCTGTCTCTCAGCAGTCTGCCCATTCCCTTCAGCATCTGCACAAGTGATGATGCAGTTTCCCATCAGTTGAGATGAAGGTACGTCCAGCCAAGTCTTTGCATCTATCAACAATCAATTAATACAAGCTCAGGACAGAAAAAAAAAATGGGACAGAAGAAATCATTTTTGATAATGTACTTTATCATGCATGAATATCACCTGCACTGAGCCTAAAAATCTACATTTGCAGCAAAGCAGCATCCAGGTGATCAACAGAACAATATCACAATTTGGCTCTCTTCAATCTCTTAGCAAAATGCAGCCTTTTACAAGAGAACTTATTACCTTCAAAGGTATAAGAAAACTGATCATTTCAGCCTCTGATGTTATTGATGATGTCAGGGACATTCAGGCCAACGGTCCATTGAAGAAAATTATGAAGTTTGCAACAGCCCTGGTAGCAGCAGAACAATTATAAGGTTTGTAGGAAAACAAGTCTGAAAGTCAGAGAAATATGAAGGATATCTGTAGGAAATAAGATTTGACTATATGTGAATTAATGATATATACAGGCAGAAACACCTGAGACCCACTGAAAATAGTAACACGGGAATATTCTTTTGCAAAATTTCCCCCCAGAAACACGGTAGTTGACTTACAGCTGTTTGGTCTTGAATTACAGTCTGATATGCATAATGTTTCATAATTATTGCATATATATTTCATAAATATTGAACGTTTGTGTTAAATACACTTTCTTGTGATTCTGTACAGAATGCTGAAAGTCCATTTTAGAAATCCCCACGACTAGACTTTAAAATGTGTTGAAAATTAATTTGGCACAATGTTCTAAAATATCAGATGTCTTAGGTGAAGAAAACACAAACACATGTCAATTGTTTCTCAAACCATGCTGGCAGAACAACAAAAGCACCCCAGAAATGTAGACCATAGTATGGACCATGGGTTATGGTTTGTTTTTGTTTTTGTTCTCTTTTAATCTGGGTTGTGTTTTGTTTTGTTTTGTTTTGTTTTGTTTTCTTGTTTCTTTTTCCTTTTTCTTTTTTTCTTTTTTTCTTTTTTTCTTCTTTTCTTCTTTTTTCTTTTTATTTTTTGAACAGGGAAAAGGTATACTTGATGTAACAACTCTAAGACACAACTAAAGAAGTAGATACGTGGCAATATTTCTGCTAGTTATTTACTTGTCCTTAAATACTGGTGTATTTAATGCTTGCTAGCGATAGAAACTTAATCAAATGTTCATCTCCCTGTGATAATAATAATAATAATAATATAATCAACTATACCTTTTTGATCAGAGCAAAGGAGAGCTTCCAAAATAATAGTATTTGCTGTTTTATTTACTAGCAGACCTGAATCCAATCACACCAGTGATAGTCAGTGAAAACCTCATAGTGAGGTGATGATACTTTAACTAGCTTCTGTATGCATATTAGCATAGGACTGTGCTTAGATGGATAAGCTATGAAGCAGGAATAATTGGGCAGATTCAGCATTCCATCTTTCTGGCTCTGCAGCTTTCAGGACATGTGCTGTAGCTCTGCTTACCACATACATGTACAGGAAAATAAGCAAAAAACATTTTCTGTTGAAGCCAGCTGTTTGTCTGTTGGTTGCAATGAACTAAATGAGAAGTGAATGAGAGGAATATGCAAAGATCAACTAGTGAAACAGGTGCTAGATTAATATATATTTATTGGTATATTTTATTGGAATGCTTCATCAAATTTTACTCCATTAGCCAAACTACGATAGTTTTCTCCTAATCATGTGCAGAGTAATATCTCTTTGCATTGTATTGTTTAATATTGATCAATTCAATTTATTTTCAAAATGCAAAACTATATAAATTCACAATGAAAAACAGTTAATTCCTATGCGGTCACCTTCCACATAAGGATCTTAGCATGTACTTACCACTGATTTAGACTAAGAATTCTGACAAGTACTAAATAGAGAGAAGATAAGTGACTTGCTCAAGATCACATAAAAATAGAAAGCCAAAAATAGAAATCCAAGAATAGAATTCATGGGGCAAACTCACAGCTGTAATTGAGGTAGAAACTTGGCTTTTACTCTTCAAAACAGATCTACTTATGCAACTGACAGGAAGAATTATTGATTTCATCTATTTACTCCTTGCTAATAATGAAAAATGATAGATTTGAAAACCTATCCTTATTCAAACTGATGGAGTAGTAAAATGAAGAGGTAAGTGTGACCATTATGCTGACTCCTGTACCACATGGCCTTCAAACAGATGTGAAGTTCCTCTTTGGTTCCACAGACAGGTTTTTACTAAGGACAGGTATTTCCCTTCCTAGATTTCAGTCCCTTGGCATAAAGTGACTAATAAGTGAAATTACATGATGGCAGAATGATAAAACATGATAAAAAAAACAAAAAACACAAACAAAAACAAAATAAACAAAATCCTTCTGTAACGATAAATACTGCTGCTTAATCTCAACTATTCTTTTGTTACATATTAATGTGACAATTCCTGTCTATCACTTTGACAGGTAAATAATAGCATAATCTGTGAAGTTAAGTGCAATGTATGATCTTGAAATGATCAGTTTAGAGCGTTACGGTTACTTTGCCCCAATATAGAAGCTTCTTCCTGGATTTCTTCTTGTCTCTGAGTTTTGTTCAAGTACCAATGCTGGAATTTGATTGATATAAGCCAGACTCGCACAGATATTGACACTTTGTGAAGACCTTTTGGTCATGGCAAAATGCACACCTTTTCTTTTCTTTTTTTTTAATGAATCCCAGAGCTGGAAATAACAGACCAGTTGCATGTTAAAGTTGAAATGAGTGGCAGAGATCTGAGCTGGAACACATGTACGCTTCTTCTCAGAGTAGAAAGAAATCTGTTCACCACGCTGTACAAATATTCAGATTTTGGGTCTAGGCTCTGTGTAAAAACAGTGCACAAAGAATTGGTGAAGAAATGTAGTGAACCGACAAAGCTCACTCTGTGTATGCCCAGCAATTTTTCCCCTAAGAAATTTACCGCTCTGTAAGGCCATCATGAATGTATAATCCCATCAAGCAGTCAAAAAAAAAAAAAAGAAAAAAAAAAAAAAAGGAGGCATGGCAAATACTTTCTTCATGTCTTACAGTCTTCCGAACTGCTTCTGGAGCACTGCTCAACATGCTAGGCTGTGCATAAAGTTTGAATCCAACCTGTACCGATAGTCTCAAAGACAGATGTGTAAATATTTCTCATTTGCTCTGCTTGAAATGAAACAGAAAAAAAATAACGTTTTATAAATGGATCATTGATGCAATAGCAGTGAGCCCAGTGGAAACTCAAAATTATCATATAATTTACCAAGTGCCAGATTAGAGGTAACATAAAATTAATCCAATTTAGACTTGCTCTTACTTTAGCTTATGTTGCTTTAAAACTGTTTACATTTAATTCTGTGTTAACGAGATCAGACTAATGAAAGCTAAGATAAAACTGGAATGCGAAAGTAAGAGATCGGTGTTTATTAGATAATCTATTCATCTGCAGGAAAAAAAATAAATAATAAAATAAAATAAATAAAATAAAATAAAATAAAATAAAATAAAATAAAATAAAATAAAATAAAATAAAATAAAATAAAATAAATAAAATAAAATAAAATAAAATAAAATAAAATAAAATAAAATAAAATAAAATAAAATGAATGCAAAGGAATGTGGCAAAAAGGATTTTGTCAGTGAGATGGTTTCCAGATGACTGACAGTCATAGAATGTTGTGTTTTAACCCGGCTGGCAGCTAAACACCACAGAGCCGTTCGCTCACCCTCCCCCCTCCCTCTCTGGGATGGGGGAGAGAAACAGGAAAGTGAAGCCTGTGAGTTGAGATAAAGACAGTTTATTAAGACAAGAAAATAATAATAACAATAATAATAATAGTGATAATGATAATAGTATTAATAATAATAATGTGGAAGAAACAAATGATGCACAACGCAATTGCTCACTACCCGCTGACCGATGCCCAGCCTATCCCCAAGCAGCCGGCCCCCCCACCCCGGCCAGCTACCCCTATATATTGTTTAGCATGACGTCAGATGGTATGGAATACCCCTTTGGCCAGTTTGGGTCAGCTGTCCTGGACCTGTCCCCTCCCAGCTCCTGCTGCACCCCCAGCCTGCTCGCTGGCAGGACAGAGCGAGAAGCTGAAAAGTCCTTGGCCTGGTGTAAACACTGCTCTGCAACAATTAAAACATCAGCATGTTATCAGCGCTCTTCTCATCCTAATCCAAACATAGCACCCTACCAGCTACTAGGAGGAAAATTAACCCTGTCCTAACTGGAACCAGGACATGGAGAAAGACGACTTGGTCCAGTTACTTTTCAAATTATTAACTCTTCTGTGAATGTTACATGTACCACAGCTTCTATGGAGATTGATTTTAGAAGTTATTATTATTACTACTATTACAGAATGTAATAATAATTACATAATGTAATAATATGCAGAATGTAACAATAATTTCTACATTTCAAGAACTTGAGAGAAATGGAACAGACGGCCTCTGCCCTGAGAACCTACAAAATGCATGTAACTGCTGTTTCTCAACTGATCAGTTGATGCAGTAGAGACATGAAAACCAATAGATGGTTATATAGAAAAAGTAATAGCCTAAGAAAATTATCTCTGAAGGAATTTTCTTAAGGAATATAAGAAAGAAAATCTGCAGTTGATAAGACCAGAACAAGGTGTAATAATGAGAAAGAAGATAACAAACTGGAGATTTTAAGCTCTTTATGCAGCTATGAAAAGACTTCAGAAAGAATTCACAAGATGAATAAAATTTGATTTATTTGTTTCTTTCAGAACAAATTTCTATTATTTCATAAGAATATAGCCAGACTATAAAGAAAAGCAAGGGGTCAAAGATGGTTCTTAAAGACATAGTTTGGATAGTGATATTCTTCACAGTGATTGAGAAAAGGAATTACTAGCAAGAGCTTGCCTAAGCAGGACTCTCACTTCACTACCTTATTTCACTATCAGACAGCAGGTTTCTAGACATTATAATAAAAAGAATTTTTAAAAAGGGAAAGTGAGATGGTTATGAGTGAGATGGTTATTCATCACTCCAGTCCATGTATTTGTATTGAAGAGCAACCATTATTTTATTTAAGGTTTATCCAACATCATCTCGGATTTTCTCTGAAAAGTGTATTTCCAATTGCCTATGGAATGATTTTAGGATGGTTTAGGCAAATAGTAAATATTAGTAAATAATCCTTTACGGTCATTATAAAATTTATAATATCTATATTTTATGTATTTATGTATTTATAAATACAGAAGTTCTAGAAATTCTGAAAAGAAAAAAAAAAGAAAAAAAACCACTGTAACAAAAATAAATAGTAGGATCTGACAATAAAAATCTGCTCTCAAAAATGAACTCTGAGATAATGTTGGAGATTCATTCTTAGAGATTCTGTTCCAAAGAACCTAGCTCAGCCTTAACCACACTGAGTAAAAAGTAGGCAACCAGCCTTTCTCTGGGGAGAGCCGAAAAAGGACCAGAAGAATGGAGCTGAGTGCTGAGGGAAGGTAGCCATTATCCTGCACATTTGCAGTCATTTCATTAAAATTTGCTCCTTACTCCTGGTGTTCTAACTCAACAGGGAAATACGTTGCAGTTTATTAGACTCCTGCTTCTCCTGAGAGACATGGCATATCACAGGGCTTGTCTGTTTAATGCTGTCTCAATATTTCCTCTTGGGAGAAGATACCATTTTCACTCCCTCAAGTGAGCAGCATTTGAAATCAGTTCTGATTAGTGCTCTCTCTATTTCATCCAGGTTCAATTAGTGGAGGATATTGAAGCTGTGAATTACCTGTCATCCAAGCTTCCTGGTATGTTTACAAAAGCAAATGGACTATATTATAAGGATATTGTATATGAAAATGGAGCTATTTATTAATATTTTTTTACAGCACCCTGGTGCAAACATTAGCTAGGAATAAACCCTATGGTTATTTCTCCCAGTATGCTTTGATTTTCATCTCATCAACACTACCAACCAGTAAAAAAGTTCAAAATGCTTCAAGAATACAGAGTACTTTCACTGCAGTTTTAGGAATATTTCACTGCAGGAAAACAAAAACAAAAACAAAAACAAAAACAAAAACAAAACTTCATGCTTGTGGAAGAAGAGGAATTTTAATATTTCTAGTGGATTGTTTACAAGGCAGTCTGTTTCATTCTCTGAGTCTTCATGCAATAACTTACTCTCCATGAAAGAAAGGAAATTACATCATGTTTTCAAAGATGTCTGAAATGCTGGGAAATGGATGGCAATTTAAGGCTTAATTTTGCCTGAAGGCAAGGAGCAGTGGAATAAGGCTACCTCTAAAAACCCGTTTGCCTGGCTGCATGAGGTGAACACTGTATAGGCAATGTTTGTGATCAGACAGGGCATGAAAAAAGTGATAAATGAGTAGAGTAATTTGGGCATGAAGAAGCTTTGGTGAGGGTACGTGCTTTGATTTTTCTATCTACCTTTCTGTCTCAATAGAATAAATAGGGCTATTTTTAATTTTCTTGAGTTGTTTATGGGACAACTGTCATTCATCTGAGTTTACATATAATACCTCAAACTGTTCCTTATACATCTGAAAGAGAATACTGTATTTTTTAAAATACCTTTTAATCTATGATCCAAATATGGTATTAAAATAAAAGCCAGTAGCAGAAATTACTACCTAGTGCAGTTCTCAGCACCTACTCATAGGCATGCAGAGTACAGAGTGATTCATATTTGTCTCTAGAGCAAAAGACATAAGATACGTCATTATTGACTGTGGAATAAGAAATCATACATTGGTATTTGCCACGATATAACTGCTACCGTGTATACCCCTCTTCATGAATTTTATAATGACTTTTTTTGTGGGACTATGGTCATAATTTTACGCCACTCTTACTTCTCTGCTTCAAGAAGGGCATGATAAGCCAGCAGATTTTTCTAAAGCATTTAAGTACCTAAAGATGCAAATTAGTACCTACTGATATTTCAAAACCATGTATAAACTGAAATGTCATTGATTCTAGTGGGGAATTGATGCTTAGGTTTCTCAAAATTTTAGTAGGATCCTATCTGCATCCTTAAGCACCTAAATGCCTTTGAAAGTCTGGCCTAAGTTGTCTGAAATTACATTATTAGCTAATGCTGCTGTAGTAGTGTGAATAATCCAGATACGTATGATTTTTGGATGGCATAGATTTATATTCTTTGCATCCATACATCACTAGTAATACTGATGGATAAAGATGTTCAACAAGATATCTTCAGCAGGAAAAATATGTTCTCCTAGAGTATCCTGTATGCTAATTGCACCTACACTGCTCTATTACTTGCAGAATATTTAAGATAAATTAGTCTTTACTAATATAGCTTTCTAAATAAAGTAATTTGATTACTGTTTGTGTGATTTATTTATTTTTATTATTTCTTTTTTCTTTTAAATTGGCATTTTCAACTAAAGGAAGACAGAGACTGTAACAGTCTAGTAGTTAACTATAGTAATGACTGATTTTGAGAAGGTTATTGCTACTATGAACCATATCCTGTGATTTATAGCAGCAATAATGTATTTTTTTATTTATTTTTTTTTAAGTTGGAAGATGTAGCACAGTTGAGCGCCTGCACTGGAAAATCAATTGCTCCCTGATGGTGAATGAAAATTCCCAACACGGATGTCATTCAGGAAGGTAATAACAACTGCAGTTCTTCCAGACCCTCTAAGTCCACAGTTGGTGTGGAAATTTGGTGTCTTTTAGCTTTTTTTCCTTGTTAGATATAAACATTAGTTCCAAAGTATTCCTGATTAACTCTTTCCTTATTCATGTGGTATCTGAACACATAAAAAGTATCTGAAAAATTATGTCCTAACTCTATGTTTACAATGTGTCTACATCACATTTAATTACTTTTCTATACCTGTTTTGAGACAGTACTAGAAACGGACACCAGATTTGCTGACCATTGATGTGTACTATAATGCTATAATGCTAATTCAGTATTTCTTTTTTTTTTTTTTGGGGGGGGGATGGGGACAGGTATTAAAGATCGCTTTACAATGAAATTAGATGAGCAATACAGAACTCTCAAAGAATTATTTTCCTAAAATATTGTTCAATTTGCATATACTATAAAATTACAATAAGCTTACTAATTACAATCTATTTTAATTATTTTTAATGAGAAAATGAACATATATTTTGCATGCTTGTTTGTTTTAAAGTAGCCTCTGTCATGATTAAGTAAATACTTAAAGGAAACAAAGGGATACGGTTCACAATATTTTCATTATTTAATTACTTTAAATTCATTGATCTGTTCTCTCTTTAGGGTAAAGATGAAGTTTTATATTATTTATCAGAAAAACAGAGGGAAGGTTGAACTTCTGTTGCACACATGACTCTTTGTTGTTTAAATTGGTATCATTTGAGTTGTAAGAATGTGATGTAAATGTTGTATAAGTAGTATGAATACTTACAGATTACTTCATTAGTTGTCATGATGAATACTATTTTCTTTTTTTTTTTTGCATAAATATGAGTTGCAATGTTCATCACGATTCCTACAGTAAATTGAAAAGTTAGAATTTTGACAAAAATCTTAAATCTGCTTAGTGTTTTACTGTAAATTAAAATAGAAACTGAAAAGGGGAATATTTAAGTGTTCTTTTCTACACTTGAATAGTAACTAGCAAAAAAAATGATAAAAGGAACAAACATGACACAGAAGTTGAAATACAAGTTTCATGAAAGAGGGTGAAAAAGAAATTGTTTAAAACCACAGTGCTTTGTAAAGGACAGACTTTTGAAAGATAATTACTACCTTGGGTTTGAAGCAACAAATTATTCTGCAGAGATATCCTTTCTCATGAGTCTTCATTGTTTTTTTAAAATAACTTTTACTTTCCTGGCATTTAAATTTCATATCTGAAAAAGCTATTGCAGGGCAGCATTTTTTGTTGCTATTACATCTTTCATCATTCACAGCAAATCACCTTCTGGTTTTGTTGAATTTCAAGTGCAAACCATACCATTTGCCTGCTTAACCGTCTCCTTGTGAACTACTCATATTGTCTTGGCTACAAAATCACAACAGGAAGAAGATATTTTAAATGGTTTACTTTTTCTCTTTGCTCATAAAGACTTCAAAGCTTTCTAATAATTTATTCTATGTACAATGACAGTGCTTCGCAATAGGGGACTATGTGCAGCAGCTGTTCTTGTTGCCTCTACAGTGAGAATGTCATTGTATTTTGTCTTTGAGAGGGAACTCTTCTTTTCCTGAAATCATTTGTTCTCAAGACATAGCTCCTACCTTGCTATTCTAATAGTATTAAATATATCAGACAATGCATAAATAATGGTGTTATAAGTAATATAATTGACATGAAGCAACAGATGCCTCTTTTTTCAAGCCAATCTGATTATTAATCTGTCCACATGTTTACATATAATACTTATACAGTTCTTCGTTCTAAAGCACTAACATTTCCATCTGTAGTATTCATACATTATACATTCCTCAGGTTAATAGAATCTTTAATAACCATAAATTACTATAAAATAGTAATATTTTATATATTTAAATATTTTATATATTTAAAATAGTAATATTTTATACACTGTTGATAACTAGGGAGTGCATATAATGAGGAAAGGTCATACATGTGGAAAACATTTAGCTTGAAATTGAGCTTGCTTTGTTAAATATGTGTAAAAGAGAAATTTTGTTTTCACTAGTGTGTAATTTCTGTAACTGTTAGCACAGTGATTCAGGTTAGCAGAAGTATTCTCATTGCCTATCTCTTTCTGTGGGTAGAAGCTGCCTGCCATTCAAAGTTATCGCCAGTGAGACAAAAAAGCTTTCCACAACCACTAGAAAACTTGACAAAAATTTCACTAGTGGCATTTATAGGCAGTGAAGAAGGAGTGTGCATGTTTGCCTGAAATGGGCAGTTAAGCTGGCAGAAAAGAGGTATAGATGAGTTTGGTACAGTATTTCAGGTCCTGTCATGAATTTACACTAGGTATGGTCAGATCACAGATCTTATATGAAGGAAAGATCTTCCATACTGGAATGAAAATTTCTTCTGATAGGCCATACCTTTGATGGGAATGATGTAATAGAATGTATAACCTTTTCATCTTAATATAGCATGTGTTAAACACCTAAAAAAAATGTGCACTGTGTTGGGAAGCATTTTATGTGCTGCAAACACATCAGCTGCAAATCTCAGAGCTTCCCAGGACTACATTCAAAAATCAATGACAATACTAGTTTCTCCAGTATTGTCACCTGTAACAGCCGGTTTTATCTTAAACAAATATTTAAATTTGTGTGTTTGTAGTGTTGCTTGATTTTCTTCTACATTATTGCACTGAATTCCTAGTCTACTAAAGATAAGCATATACATATATTTAATTATCTAGGACTCTAGGAAGATTTCAAAACCAGGAAACTATAATTTATAAACTCCCCTTTTAGCATTTATTTTTATTGTTGTTAAGTCCTAGAGTAAAAGAAAATTATAGTACTTCCATGTTGGTCCATTCTGACTGACTTAAATAGAATTCATCTTTATGAACAAAGGAGAAACAATATTCTCCTCTTTGCATGAAAGTCTAGTAATTCTAACTACTAATTCTACCAAACAACATGATTACATTTATTTTGTTCATTGTGGAAATATTTTTTTTAATCATTTAAAGAAAATCTTATTTGAATTAGGTATTCCCTTTTTCAGACCTTCTTGCACCTCTCTTAGAAGTTTTTAAAAATATTCTTGATGTCTTGATGTACTGTGGAAGAGATTTAGAAGTTCTATTTATGTAGTTTTGGAAATCCCAGATTTATCTTTTAAATATTCAGAATAAATGGGTATATGTGTAACCTACTCAAGCTTTTGATCAAAATATAAAAATCTGATTTGTCAGGAAAAAAAGATATATGTAGATAAATAGGTGGTTCAGACTTTCCTCTTTGCTATTGCATAACTTTCACTCAGTGTCTTTTCTAAATCATGAAGCCATAAATAAATAAACAAAAATTACATTATTAAAAGGAAATGAAAAGATAAATTTACAAGAGAAAGCACATAATATTTTGTACAAAAATTGCTTTTGTCATTCCAGGGTAAATTCCACTGAATATTCAGAGGAGATTGTAAATTTAAAACTTCCAATAAATTGAAAATCTTTATGGAAACTAAGGAAATAATGCCTAATGATATGAAGAAATACTTTTAAACAAAAGAAGCATTATGTTACATTGATTAACAGTAATGTTTGCCAAGAAAAAGTTGACACAGAATTAGTTTTAAGAGCACACAAATTCCCCTATTATTATATCGTTCAAGGTTATATACTCATAAGAAACAATTATCATATCATTACCCTTGCACTATAAGACTAATTTCCTATTTCAACATTGATGTGAACATACTTAGCTGACTGAAAGGGATGGAGAAAATCCATGCATAATTTTCTTTAATGGGTTGAGTCTAGGGAGAGTCTCTCATAAAAAATAATAAAGGCTGAAGGCACACAGAAGACTTCAGGTTTTCAGTGCTAATCCATGCCATACAACCATGTTGAAGACATCATTGTTTAAATTAAATGTTTTCCCATATTTCAACCATTTCAGTATAACCACTTACCATATTCTTTTTTGTGGTATGTTATCTGATATTCTTCATTTCCATTCCCACTCCCCAACCAACCAACCAACCAACCAACCAACCAACCACAACAACAACAAACTGAACTGATTTGCAAACACCAGTTCTTCATCGTGGTGTTTTTATTTGTTTGTATTATTATTTTTTAATTATTTATTTATTTCCCATGGAATAATATCAGAAAAAAATGTCTTGTGAAGAAACTGAGGAGATTCTTTATTACAGTAGGATTTTATAGAACTTAGCCATTTCAAGGAAACCACAGTTAAATGGAATGAAAGCATAAAAGAACCATGAACTTTTGGAGAGGTCACAGGTGGAACATTATGATGTTCACCAGACTAGCTCACAGCTGTTTGGTGTCTGCCTGCCTGGATGAATCAACAGCCCCAGGTGATCCAGCAATGTTCCTTATAGACTGAACATGGAGAGTAATGTATATCAGAGAAGGATTTAAAAATATCATATTAAACAGGAATCTAGCAAAACCACCAATACTTTTTTTTGTTTGTTTGTTTAAATCTCTTACCCTTCAAATAATATACAGATATATGGGTTTCCACGTTTTCCACTAAGAAATGTACATATATACATATATTTTATTCAATAACTGCTTCCCATTATATTCAGATACAGTCACTAGAACAGATGATTAATTCCAAACTCTTCCATCTGAGTGAAAATGCTGATGACTGAAATAGAGTCAAGTTATCTTTGGCATCTTTTTGCCCAATGAATCTTTAGGAATGTCATGACAAGCGGATGTTTCTTGTAGCTGTGCTCACTGTGTCCAAATTAGTCTTTAGGTGTAAGACTGTGAGTAAGGCACAGAAAGGTAAAAGAAAATTTTGATCACTTCAGTTGAAGAATCTTGCATCTTATGTGATGCAGAAAGAGGAAACACATACAAGTAAAATGAAAGGTTTTGTACAAGAAGATTACCTACCTTACTAACTACATCAAAAGACTCAGCATGGTTTTGTATTCCTATCATCACAACGAAAGCTGTCAGTGTCATCCTAAGATAATACTGAGTGTAAAACAAAATGCAACAAAATAGAACACCAACTTAGTTATTTGTTTATACCATAACTGAATACGATTTTGAAGACCAGAACTTTAACTTATCCACTGAAGTAATTTTGGAAAACTGACCCCATGACATTTTGTCCAAAGTTGCATAGGATATGTTTGAAAGCACAGGGAACCAAACATCTATAGCTAAGCCCTCTTCATGCACCCTAAACTGCCTTCCTCTGCTCACTAGTCCTGGCTGCAAGGCTAGTTAGAAGCTGAAGCTTACTACTTTTCCCTACAGTGCTCAGGAACAACTTGATGCCAGATCTTATGTCTTGTACACCTCCTCATTCATGTTGTTTTGCAGAATGATTGGAGCTGAACCATAAAACACAAAACATTACAGAGTCCTGTGAATAACTGTTATTTAGCTATTCATTTAAATTTAACTTATTTAAATTAGTTATCCACTTAAATTCGACTAAATTAAGTTTTTATTTAACAAATAAAATGGCATGAGTTTTCATTTGAAAAAAAATAATAATAAATGTAGATTGATCATAGAATTATAGAATGCTTTGGATTGGAAAGGACCTTAAAGATCATCTAGTTCCAACACCCAAGGATACCTTCCACTAGACCAGGTTGCTCAAAGCCCCATCCAACCTGACTTGGATAAGCTTCAAGGGAGGGAACATCTACAGCTTCTCTGGGCAACTTGTTACAGTGCCTCACAGTCCTCATAGCAAAGAATTTCTTCCTAATGTCTAATGTAAATCTACCTTCTTTTATTTTAAAGCCATTCCCTCTTGTCCTATCACAACACTCCTCAACAAAGAGTCCCTTTTCCAGCTTACCTATAGCCCTCTTTAGGTGTTGGAAGGTCTCTATAAAGTCTTCCCAGAGCCTTCTCTTCTTCAGGCTGAACAATCCCGATTCCCTCAGCCTGTCTTCACAGAAGAGGTGCTCCAGCCCATTGATCATCCTTGTGGCCCTCCTCTGGGCCCACTCTTACAGGTCCATGTATTTCTTATGCTGAGAGGCCCAGAGCTGAATGCAGTACTTCAGGTGTGGTCTCACAAGAGTGGAATAGGGGAGCAAAATCACCTCCTTTGGCCTGCTATCTGTACTTATTTTGATGCTAAGTTTTGATGATAAGATTTTCCTTTTCCCCCTACACTTCAAAAACATAACTCAGGAAAATTTCAAAAGGAAACTAACAGAACACTAAATTGCAGAAATTACTCATTGTTCAACAAATTAATCATTCTGGAATTTTTAAATAGTCTCTCTGTTTGTTTTTTTGTTTGTTTGTTTGTTTTTTTTTTTTGATTAATATAAGTAATTTCAGTTGACCTGAGACTGTATTGTTCATCAAATAAGCTCCTCTCCAGAAACATCTTGCTCAGCTCTCCGCCAGCTGCACCCTCTTGAAGAGTCAAGCAGTTCCCTGTTTACTGTAATTGTGAAGTGAAAAAGGGGGAAGTGAAAGAAAAAGAGATGACAGATTTCTTATGGTTTCTTGTGTATAATTGATCATTGTCAAAAATAACCTCTTGCCTGAAAAAGCAATGGGGTTAGTCAGGTGCTTGCTGAAATCTCTTCTGTTGCTTTACTCAGTCTTGTTTCCTCACTCTCACAGGTGAGGAAACACATTGCTGCTGCCCTCAACACCACTCATAGTGAAGAAGTGACAGTCACACCAGAGGCTGAGGGAGAAGCATAGGCATGAAATGAGGTGGCAACAGGAGAAATGACAGCGTCAAGCAACAGTGAAAGGTGACAACAAAAACAACACTCACTTGCAGCCTCTATAGGGGGAAAATAAAGCTAAATCCTAAAAGATTCATTTGCAATTATGTTTCATTTATCTTTCCATTAGCTTTGGTTTAGTGATGTCTTGAGATTTTTAAAAAATAGCAATTGGCAATATAGAAACTTTGACTGTATTTCCTAATAGTCTGGTAGGAAAACACTGGACTGCAGTCTTCATCTGAATGCAGTCTAACCCATACATCTTCTGTATGTTTTCATTCCAAGCAGCTGGTGCTATTTAGTCTGACAAATGAAACACTTCAGACAGTTTCTCAACTGTTGTAATTAAAAATAGGAAACAGCAAGGTAAATAAAGTAATCATGGGATCAATAAAGCATTATTATTTTAATGAAGATCTCAAAAGCCCCAGTTGTAAAGTGTTAGGTTTCAAAGTGTAGGAAATTGTAGCAAGCACACAATGGTCTCTGATCATGCTTTTCAGCAAAAAGATGAACAAAAAAAGAAGTGCCTTGTTGAAATTCAGTTCTTTCACTTTGGTGGGAGGCATAGGAGATCAGGCAAGTATCATCAGGTGGTAAGGCACTGAAACAGGCTGCCCAGAGAAATTGTGGATGCTCAGTCCCTGGAAGTGTTCAAGACCAGGTTGGATGAAGCCCTGGACAACCTGATCTAGTTGTTCTATGATCATGACTGAAAGGGAATATAAGGGACAAAAAATGTAAGGTAGGAATCGGTAGCTCTAGTGACAGGAAATATCAAATGCTAAAGCATTCTAGATGAGGTATATGGAGTCTGCTAGTGAAAGAGGCTAGAAAGCTCAAGACACCTTCAGTCACACTGTGCCTTCTCAGAGAAAGAAAAACCTTGATAGAGCAAGAGAGGCTACCCTAGTGTTAGATGCAGTAAATTAATATCTCAGTGAAATGATTAAGGACTGTGACAAAGAGAACAAAGACACTGAATACTCCACATACTCTAGAGTAGTATTATGGCTGAGGGACTATTTTGTTTCAAGGCTTTCTCTTTCATGGATCTTGCAGAGCATTGCTGGCTATGCCTCTATTTTAGGATCCAAAGTTGTCTCTCCAATAAGGATCTCTGTGCACCAAATAGTGTGAAAGATTTGGGTATTAGTTAAGATAGGTGTGTTCTTTTCTGTCACCTACTAATGTTCTGGTAGAAACTATTTTACTGTGTGAGCCCTTCTATGTTCTTTGGGCATTAATTTTTAAATGTTTAAGCCTTAATTCTCTGATCATAATGAGATCCACATATTTGGCCATCTTTGCAGGTCATGACTTGAAACTGATTGCCAAAGCATTTATCTCATGAGGGTCAATAATTTTACTGCATATTGCAAAATTACCTTGGAAACTTAGAGATTTATAAGAGCTGTGAAACATTTGCTTTACTAATACTGATGACCTTTAGACAAACTAACAGCAGGACTATATTTTTACAACAAATGTGTAGTGGTAAATGCATTCTGCAGTATGTTATAAACATCGAACACTTTCTTTTTAGGTATTAGTATTTCCTTTTAATTTCTTTAAGAACAGTCAAATGAGGCCAGATTCTTTAACAACTGCATTAGTAACTCCTGCAGAGTATTGTGATGGAAGTACATTGAAAAACAACAACAACAACAACAACAAAACTAACAGAAATATTATTGCAATTGTTATTAATGTCTGGAATTAACTCTTAAATTCTCCATTTGCAGATTTACAATACAAATTTTTAAAATTGAAATTAACTTTTACAAAGCAGAAAGATCAAAGACTGTCCAATGTTTTTGTGCTAGTCAATAGAGAGTGTTTCAGAAGGAAGAAAAAAGCAGAAGCAGGATTTGCAAAGAACTTTTCTTGGAGGGGGGTGGGGGGGAAGCTGAAGCTAAAAGGTCAGAATAAAGGTAGATTAGGGCAAGAAACAGCAGGGAATAAACATATCATTTATGTGGAAGCACCAGTCTGAAGAAAACAGAAAGCTTGACAGGGGGAGATAGGGGTGTATGGAAAGGTCTCAGGCGCAAACCATGAAGGATATACAGGGTAAAGCTGCCTGAAGAGTGCCTGCTGATTATCATTGGATTGTGTGGATGCCCTAAAATCAGATTCTTCAGATGAGAGAGAACTTCCTATGGAACTAACATTCTGGCAAGATTTGTAAAATCAAAAAGCAAAAACTCAGGAATAACTTTGATGTGTCAAAAGAGGGATTAATAAATAAGAAGTGTAAGTTAATTGCTCATTTGTTCTTTACATTATTGATGTGGTTTACCCTGGCAGGCAGCTAAGTCCCACACAATTGCTTGTTAACACACAAACACACACTGCCCAGTGTGATGGGGTAGAGAATTGAAAAAAACTAAAAAAATAAAGTAAAACTCATGAGCTGAGATAAAGACAGTTTAATGGGAAAGAAAAGGCTGGGGGGTGGACAGAGGACAACAATAAACAAAGCAAGTGATGTGCAATGCAATTTCTCACCACCAGCCTACTGACATGCAGCCATTTCCCAAGCTGTGCCCCCACACTCCCTGGCCAACTCCACCCATTTCTATTGTTCAGTATGACTTCATATGGTATGGAATATCCTTTTGGCCATTCTGAGTCAGCTGTCCTGGCTGTGGACAGCTGCTTGTGCTCCTCCCAGCTCCTTGTGGACCCCCACGTACCTTGCTGGCAGGGCAGTACCAGGAGCTGAACAGTCCTTGGCTGAGTGCTGCTCTGCAACACCATTGGTTTTCTCCTAAATCCAAAGCACAAACCATACCAGCTACTATGAAACCAAGAAAATTCTGTCCCAGATGAAACCAGTACAATTATTCATATGTGTTTTCCGGTCATGATATCGTCAGTTTGGAATCAAAACTGTGAGTCAAGAGATGTCATATACTAGAGGTTCTGATCCCTTCTAATGGTAAGAGGTTTGCTTTTACAGAATACCAGTGAAAAAGGATATTGCTCTTGCAGTCCTGACAATATCTTAAATTCTTTCAGCTTCATCATTCACAGAAACTGTTGGAAACTGCATTTCTTGTTGGAAACTGTCATATAAATGTTGTTGAGTCATGTCAAACATCTTTTGCTGTCCTGCTAGATGTAGCAGTAATGCCTGTTAAAAAAGGTCTCTGAAGGACTTTTATTTCCTTGAGTGTGGTGTGAGATTTATAAAGCTATTTATCAGATGTGTGATCATTGAGTGTAAGTGCCATTGCAGCACTACTGAAATACTTGAAACAGTATTCTTCCACATTTTTCAAGTGACTATCTTAAACATAATGAAATGTCATCAAATTTCTCTAAGGAATTGAACTGAATTTTTAACAATATAAAAATTATGCATACATTTGGTCCAAATTCTTCCTTCTTTTACATGACTGCAGAGCCAATTTGCCTTTGTGTTATTAATATATACCAGGCCATTAATGTTTCTCAAAAAATGGTTTTTAATGAGTAAGAATTTCATACATAATTTGGAAAACAACAACAAAAGAACTATATGCCTTCTTCTTGGGTTTTGCTATTAACAAATCACCTGTGGCAGTAAGATTAGATTCCCCTACTTTCTAAATCTGTAATTCAGATCACTCCAAGAATTTCTGTTGAAGTGGGTAAGAACACTTTCAAGTATTTATGTTTTTGTTTTTGCTTCTGATCATCTGTTTATCAGGCGAGTTTTAGAGTTCCTTCATTATTTTATTTCTCCTGAGAGTATTCCATTAGTGTCTAAATGCATTTAATAATTATTTTATATTTTTGTGTTTTTAAAGCATTGATTACATAGGTGTAAAATTACAACAGTGTTGAATAAAAACAAGTAAAATTTCCAAAAAGGACAAACAGTTGTCCTATTGTTGGTACGGAGAAAAATGTTAACAAACGTGGAGAGAGCAAGAATATATGAAATTCAGTTACATTAACCCAGCAGATCAGAAATATTTTGCCATATTTTATATATTTTTCCTGACATGAAAAATGTATTACTCTGAAAATTCAGTTATTGTAAACAGTGTATTGAATTTGTCATTATACATGGACACTTGAATTCTGTGTTGAATTGGAACCAGAAGTAAAAAAACTCCACTCATCTAATAATTCTTCTCATAAGGGGTGGGAATCTGCATTTTAAGTATTGTCCCCTTCCTGTTGTGAAAGTGTTTGTCACCCTTGACAGTCTAGGTAAACAAGGACCAAATACATTAGTTTTCTCAGTGTAGTTAAGTGTAAGTAAATTCCTCTGAGAATGTGATTCAGTACTCAATGAGAATGGGAAGAAAAAAAAAAAAAAACTATTTGATATCAAAACTCTTCAGGTTTATCTACCTGACCCTGAGTGTGTATGTGTGCTTGGGTAAGTAATGTAGCAAAATTCTAAACAAGATGTAATAGGCAGAAGAATTTAGTTTTACACAGTACTGTCATTGTTTTACCCTTCTGGTCAACTAAGCTCCACTATAGCTACTCTCTTTCTACCCCTTTTCAAATGATGAAGGGGAGCAAATATGATGGAAAAAGCCTCAAGGGTTGAGATAAGGACAGAGAGATTGCTCATCAAATACTGTCACTTGCAAAACTGGCTTCACCATAGGGAGGTTAATGTAATTTATTGCCTATGACTAGCTGACTAGAACAATGAGAAATTAAGTCTTTGACAGTCCTTCATGGTCACTCTCTGCCCCTGCTCCACGTGGGGTCCTTCCCACAAGATGCCATCCTTCCCGAACTGAGCCTGCGGGGGCTCCCCACTTGCTGCAGCTCTTCAAGAATTGTTCCCACATGGCTACGTATCACAGGGTCCATCCACCAGGAGCACACTGTTCCAGCACAGGTCCCCTATGGGTGGCAGCTCCCCCCAGACCCCCTGCTCCTGCGTGGGCTCCTCTCCACGGGCTGCAGCTCCGGCCCCGGGCCTGCTCCTCTCCATGGGCCGCAGCCTCCTCCAGGCCACATCCACCTGCTCCACCGGGGGCTCCTCCACGGGCTGCAGCGTGGAGATCTGCTCCATGTGGGACCCATGGGCTGCAGGGGGACAGCCTGCTCCACCAGGGGCCTCTCCACGGGCTGCAGGGGAACCTGTGCTGCGTGCCTGGAGCACCTCCTGCCCTCCTGCTGCACTCACCTTGGGGGTTGCAGGACTGCTTCTCTCCCAGTTCTCACCCCTCTCTCCCAGCTGCTGTAGTACAGCAGATTTTTCCCTTCCTTAACTGCTCTCCCAGATGCCCACCCAGCATCGCTCATGGCTCAGCTCTGGCCAGCAGCAGGTCCCTTTTGGAGCTGTCTGGAGCTGGCTCTGATCTGACCATGGGACAGCTCCCAGGCTCTGCTCACAGAGACCACCTCTACAGCCCCAAGATTCCAAAACTTCTGCCACATAAACCCAATCCAAACAATCAACTGAATTTCCACTCACTGAATATTTCATCCTCATATGTAAAATCTGTCATATATGTTTTAGTATTGTGATCAGTATTACTGGTGACAGGATGGAGGACAAACAATGCTGCCTCTTGAACCTTCTTCATATTTTCCAGGTTCATCCTTAGTGGCATTGCTCTTTCCAGTCTTTTTTATGCTCTTGAGAAAGGAGGCACACGATCATACTGAACTGTATCACATTGTGATTACTCCACGTCTGTGCTGTGGACTTAGCTCTTATGTGTCCTTCTTTCCATCAGCACTCTAGTCAGTTCGTAGTTATTCACAGATGGCTGCTCTAGGTCTCTCGACTGGCTATGCAGGCACTTTTTGTTTAATCCCTGTTATGACATTCCTTCTGCTGTTTTTATGCACACATAATCTTTCATTCATACTCCATACATACTTGTGTATTTACTATACTTTAAATTTTCTTTACAAATCTTTACATTAAAGTTTCAGCTTGGAGAGTGGAAAGTGAGGAAATAAAAACCACATTGTAGCAGTTCAGCAGCTATTTTTTCATTATTTATTCTTAATGTTGAGGCCACAGGTTAATGTGAAGATGTTAATCAATGTCTTTAGAGATTCTAGAATAACCGTTCTTGTGAAGTATCACTTTTAATTCTGTATTGCAGCTGTCAGACTGAAACCAGGGAACACAACTTTCTTCTTTATTAATGTGTGTTTCTTCTCTTTATCACTAAGTGAAATGATATTTTATATATATAATATTATCATTATATATTTGTGTATATATATATATATATATATAGGCAAGGTTTTCCTTTCAAGCAGAGAACAAAACAATGTCAGGTTAAAAAGTCAATGGAAAGAAAAGTAAGTTAATGACCATACACATATTTCTAAAGTATTAGAAGACTTAACTCAGACTTTATCTATTAATCTAAAAAAGTGTAAATATATCTAAAACAAATATATGTAATATGATTTTTTACTCAGATTAAAACTAGGATAGACCTTACTTTCAAAAGGATGCTTCTAATTCAAGTTAAATTCATATGCTTTCCTGTGGGAAAGCCCTTAGCTATCAAAAGTTAATTGGATCCTAAAAAGAAAACAGTTGTTTCCTTACTTTTTTCTATATATCTCAGCTTAAAATAAATTCAAGTAATATATTGCTTTCAGTTTATAATTAGAATTTGTTTGTTTGTTTGTTTGGATTGTATGAGCAGCAGATCACATTCTGGTTTGATTCTTATGGAGCAGCTAACTCAGACATAAACAGAGCAGAGATGCTACATCACAGACATTTACAAGTGCAAAGTATAGAAATATAAACAATAGAAAATATACCTTAAAAAAAATAATTGTGGACATTTTGAAGAAGCCTTTAGACTTCTGAAACTCAGTTTTCATGGAAATCTTGTGATATTCTAAAGTATTTATAATGAACTCACCTAAGAAACTTGACATCCATTTTGAAATTTAAATGAGTGTTTTCACAAAAAGTTTTAACTGAAACACTCTTTGTGAATGCCAAATATCTCTAATGGGAATATAATCATCCTAAATAATACATGTAAAAAACCCTCAGGCTTGATTTTTAGTTGTTAAAAACATTTGAATTAAATGGAATAAATAAATAAATAAAAACATAATGAAGTGTCATTTATATTTCCCCAAAGCTCTTGTAGAGATCTGAATGAAAATGAAAGTTTTTTTCTAATGTCTGAAATCATATATTTATCCTTAGCAGATTATACCATGGCGGATGCTCTCATCTACTTAATATAGAGCTGCACCTGAAATGTCTTTGTTGGATTATAATGCCTCATAATTCAAAATTTTATGTACCTCATTAATTCAACAGTGCATATAATCCAAGAAAGAAATGAAGATTGCAGGCCTTTGTTGGAGATTTCAATAATTTTAACAATTATGACCAGTGAATTTGTATTACAATTTTGGAATAACAGATGATCAGCCTCTGAAATAGAATCATAGAATGGCTTGGGTTGGAAGGGACCTTAAATATCATCTAATTCCAATCCTCCTGCCATTGGCAGGGACACTTTCCTAGACCAGCTTGCACAAGGCACCATCCAACCTGGTCGTGAACATTTGGCAATGGACAAAAAATGGATCACAGGAAGTTCCGCACCAACATGCAAAAGAACTTATTCACGAGAAGGGTGGTGGAGCACTGGAACAGGCTGCCCAGGGAGGTTGTGGAGTCTCCTTCTCTGGAGATATTCAAGGCCTGTCTGGACGCCTACCTGGGCAGCCTGCTCTAGGAAATCTGCTTTGGCAGGGGGGTTGGACCTGATGATCTCTCAAGGTCCCTTCCAACCCCTACAATTCTGTGCTTCTGTGATTTCCAGAGACTGGGCATCCACAACTTCTCTGGGCAGCCTGTTTCTGTGCCTCACCACCCTCTGAGTAAAGAATGTTCTCTTAACATCTAGTTTAAATCTCTTCTCTTTTTGTTTATAACTATTCCCCTTTGTCATATCAACATCTCTTCATGTAAATACTATTGACTAAGTCTGAAGAGTCTTATAAATTGTGCAACTTGTTCACTGCCTTCACTTCTAATATTAAGGAGAACCTAGAATCTACTCCAAGACAAAGGGTTGGTGGTTCATACAAGAAACTTAGGAATTACCCATTTTAGGTATTGGATGGGATAGGAAATTGGAATCTGTTTTTCTCATCGTGTTACTGATCTTCTTCTAAAGTACTGCACTTTTGCAGGAAATTTGCTAAGTGAAATACAGGCAACAGTACAAAAGGTATTAATTGTATTATTTTTATTTTCCCCCCAAATTTAAAATAACTTCATGTATGTAAGACTCAATTACTATCAGTAAAAGATCTAAGTTCAAATATATAGTATCTTGGCGTAAAGTCACAATGCATAATTCCAAATGTTTCAGCACTCTTACAACTGACAAAATCATTAGAATCTTTTTCACAGCATTCTACCTGCAATAAAGCCATAAAGCAAGCTTGGGAACCGGAGATACTATATTTGGTGTTTTCAGACTAGGTAAAACAGTCAATCTGTTAGACAGAGAACTCAGTTTTGTTTTAACAAAAGAAGCCTGAGTTATGGGTTAGGTCATGATTGTTCATAAAGGACAGACAAGCTAGTTGAGTGTAGGAAAACAGACAAAGATCTGAAACAGAAGCTGAACCATAGCACAGCTAATAGTATATGTATATATATACATACATATATATATACATTTATTTAAAAAAAAAAAAAAAAAAACTGTGGTTAATACGTGGCCATGATTTTATGTAGAAATTTCTTCTTTGTTTTAGTCAGCTCTTCTTCAGAAATGAAACTGGCAGAATTTGGAGATCTTGCAGAATACAACATACACTGTCATGTATACAACCTTTATGAAATGCTTCAAGTCATGAAATAAAAATTATGTTATCATAAGATTAATAACTTGCAAATTAGATTGTAAGAAATACAGGAAAACTTAAAATGTTTAACATTGTTTATGAGCTAAACAATGTTAATGAGCTACCTTTTGCAAGTTGAAGAAGTTAAGATCAATTGCAGTAACATTCTGTAGGTATTAGATTCCTCGTTTTATGGATGTGATAGTCTATAAAAGTCAAGGTGGGGAAACGAAGTAGCTTTCCAAAACCTATGCGGAAAACAGTGCTTTAAGTAGTGAAAACAAGGAAGATTTTAGGACTTTCTTTTTCCTAAATATGTTAACTGTTATTGCAGACACCTCTGAATCTGAATGTTCTCTTGCTAGTTTAATATTTAAAAACTTGAAAAGCACCATTCATCTGAGAAGGACACAGAGACAAAAGCGGGTGATGCAGGTTATCAAGACAGGTTATCATCACTTCTTATCAGCAAAATACCAATGCAAACAAGACATGGCCTTGAAATCCCTCATCCAGGACATTTTACAAATACTTGAAAGAAAGAACATGCTCATGAAAAAGCCAGGCTCTGTTTATTCACTGCTTCATACTATGTCTTTTGAATTGCCTGAGGCACTCTCACAAGATGGACATATTAAAGAGGTTGGACATTGTTTTTTACCCATTCTCAGTATGACTGTAGGAGAGCAGGAGTTAGGAATTCTGCTCCTATTTCCTCAGTTTGACCTTACAAGCCTGAAGTATTTGAACCATATGGATAACTTTACCTATATGTTTTTTATTTTTCAGTCTCTGATCAATTCTCAAAAAGCTTTTTGATAGACTGGAAAGTAAATGGTATTTCTGATGAGTTCGGTACAAAATGTAGACAATCTTTAAAAGTTGTTCTCTTTTGTTTAAAACACTGTCATGACCAAGTCTTTCATTTGTAAGAAAATGTATTTGAAAGAATAGTGTAGATGGATTGTATCCAACTCAGCCTATACAATTTTTCTTGGTTTGTAATGGGAAGGGTTGTCTTTTATAGACTTTATAAAGCAGGTTAATAAACTGTCTAATACTATTGTTAGCAAAAGTATTTTAATTCCAGCCAACTTGATTTTAACTAAATATTCAATTAACTAAAAAATATTGAACAAAATTCATTCAAATAGTAAACCAATACCTACCAATTCATTGTAGAAAAAATAACTTAAGAGATGGTGTGAGGACAGAATCCTTTCATTTATGGGCTATCAATGACCATTTGTAACTACTAAGAGTTAGACAGTTTTATTATTATGGAACTGTTTTTCCCTAACCAGTCTTCTTTCCTGATTTTTAGTTAAATAAATAAATAAACATAGATGATTCACAAAGATGCATCGTGTTTACAGCGTGTCCAAACAACCTTAACAAAACTGGAAGGGTATATTCACTCTATTTTGAGGTCTGTCAGGATGTTATCTTCTCTTATAAAGCACAGGAAACACATGAATGTTCTAACCTAACATTTAAGCTGTACACATTTAATGTGGACTTTCTGCATGAGTTACAAGGGAAGGAAAGAGCTGAGAAAATAAGTCACTTCACTATTGTTATAGTTTTGGCTGTAATATAGGTAATTTTATTTGCAGAGACTCACATAATGCTGTGTTTTGGATTTTTGATGTAAACAGTAGTGATAAGTCACCAATGGTTTCAGCTGTTGTAGAGCAGGGCTCACACAGAGCCAAGACTATTCAGCTCCTCATGCTGCCCTGCCAGTGAGGTATTTTGGGGTGCACAAGAAGCTGGGAGGAGACATAGCCAGAAGCTGATTGACCCAGACTGACCAAAGTGATGTCCCGTGACAACACGTGGTGTCATGCTCAGCAATAACAGCTGAGGTAAAGAAAGAGAAAGGGGGAGATTTTTGGAGTGGTGGATTTTTCTTTCCAAGAAACTGTTATCCATGATGATCCCTGCTTTCCTGGAGGTGGCTGAACACCTGCCTGTCAATGGGAAACAGTGAATGAATCCCTTGATTTGCTGTGCTTGTGTGCATACAGCTTCTGCTTTGCCTACTAAACTGTCTTTATTTCGATCCATGAATTCTCACACTTTTACCTTTTGGATTCTCTCCCCCAACCACCTGGGGAGAGTGAGCAAGCATCTGTGTGGTACTGAGCTGCCTGCTGGGGCTTAACCACAACTGTGGATCGTGCTTGCCTGTAGCGAACTCTGTGAGCACAGTCATCCTGGAGATCAAAAGAGACCCAAAAGGTGAATTTTTCAAAAGACCTATACAAATTAAACCCCTTACATTCAAACCAAAGAATATTCTGCTCATCAATTAGTTCAGATCAAGTCCTTCTGAATGTGATCTTCAGTTAATAACGTTTTAAGTTTTACTTCAAAGGAGAGCTTGGTGGTTCTATTTTTTGAAGTTTAAAGGAAAAGAGAGAGGAAATCAACAGCTGGTCAGAGAATATTATCCTTTTTCTGGTCTAGATCTGTTTTACAAGGCTATTGAGCCTTATCTCTTGGATATGAAATACTGTATCACCTTGCTCACTCCATTTTGTAGACACCATCAGACCCATTGCTCCTCAGTAGTATGTTCTATTTCCAGGTTTGATGGCTCAGCTGTCTTGTCCAGTTTTTATGGGAGATGCAACAATGTCTTATTTCTTCTTCCTTTATTGTTTACTGATCACAAGGAGGAGGAAAACAACAGTTCATGATGATCTATTGCCTTTTGCATCCATGTGCTTACTCATAAACTGATCCAGAGCTTTATACTCATTATGTGACTACCTAGAATAATATATTTATTTACATTTTTATAAGGTAATTATATGTCTGTTTTTTACATAAGCAGTGACGTATACAGATAGTCGGCAATCTAATTTTCTAATTGAGTAATATTGTTTTGTAAAATAATTTAAATACCATATAGATTGTTGCCACATAATGGTTCAAACTTGAGTCCCTAGCTAATTATGCACCATTTTTATAATCTAGACACCTAGGACACAGTTGGATAGAATATTAACTGGACTCAATGAAATGGGTTTAAAATAATGATCTTGAAATCCAGTTCAACTTCTGATGATTATAATGGAGTTTCATATTTATCATGACCATAGTTGCTATACCAGCTTTTTGTACGTAACTATAAATGCTTGGCTGCTGCATTGTCAATAAATGTTCTTTTTGGAGAGTGAAGCTAATGTCTTTGTCCATGAGACAAAAATAAATCAGTATCAACTTTTGGACTGTGTTCCACTATTTTCTTCAAAATTCCATATGGAAAATTTACACACTAGTCTTTGTTGTATCTTTTCTCTTTGATTTCAGAATATTCCATCCCCTTATATTTTTCATGGCATTTGGCCCATGAAATTAACTGGTTAAGAAAAAAAATCATCCAAGTAACCTTACATTCCAGAAGCATTATCTTTAAAATAATTTTATGTATTTATGGAAAGATCATATTTTTCAAAATTTTACTTTTTAATGCCACCCATTTTAAACCAGAATTTAATCTGTATAAACCCAAAAGTATGGTTCCCATGCAAGAAATCCTGTTGGAGTCAGTCTGACTGCCCACAAATAGAAGTCAAAATTTTGGGAAGAAATATTATTCATGAAGAGCCTGGTTCTCCAGCAAAACCCCAGTGTTGGATGCAACTCCCACACTTATTTAAATACAACACAGCAAAACAAAGCCAAGTCTTGTCACAGGGTATTCATTAAGAAAGTATATGTGTTCACTTTCACAGATCTGTGACATTATTATTTTACTAGATAAAGTAAGATAAGTGCTAACTAAGGAGATATGATTATGATGGTATTATTCAATACCCTCAAAACATTGCACAAACATATTTTTGAAGTCTAATACAATTTAGTGTAGAGATTTATCCAGAATGAGAATAGATTTTTTCAGCACTAAAGTCCATCAAAGTTCCCTTATCTATCAGATCACTTTACAGTCACATAAGGAAATGCAACATGTTTGTAACTGTAACTCTGCCACCTTTGTCACATTATTGTTCTTGGAGTTTTATTATTCTACCTATTTCTACCTTAACCATCATTATATTTTACTACTTGTCTCTCAGAAGTCTCAATTGTTGGACAAACATGAAAGGCCGAAAGCTCCTGAAAGTCAATTTTCCCTGAAAATTAAGTATTGTGTACTGAATAGAGCTGACCATCCAATTTCTGTTTTATTTGTTTGGTTGTGCTACCATCAAGAAAGGTATTCACCATCTCCCCTGTTTCTCCAGCTCCTCAATATGAGAGGGACAGAAAGACAAGCCTTTTTCTAAAGGTAGGAAAGGACAAAGAGCCTTCCCTAAACATAGGTAATAAGAAAGATTTACCACTTTCTCCAAACATTATCTTAAAATCACTGTATCCCTACAGCATCATAATTTCTTTATTTCCTTAAATTTCGCATGCAGCTAACATTCTGCACATCTGCCATAAAGTGAGAGCAGCTGAGGAAGATTTTTGTATGAAGTGACAATTCTCCTCCCTTTGTAATCACATAGAGCTGCATGCTTTTAACAGATGTTAACCAGGGACCTGCTGAATGGATCAGATTTAAGTCATGTAGTCCCACACATGAGCAGCCTGCCAGCCAGCTGGATTGGTATTTCCCTTATTAACAACAAAATAAAAACTGCACTTTTTTATGTGTTTGGCTAGAGATGTGCTGTTTTGCACATGGACCATAACTAAGAGTACAAATTTTGTGTTTTAAAAATGATTTTAGTTAAATGTTGACAGAGTTCTATTACATCTCTGATTACTTTTTCCATGACAAGAAGAAGGAAAAAAAAAAAAAAAAGTGTTTAATTTCCCAGGCTGGTGTACCATTTTTTTGATCTGAAACATTCAGTTGTGCCAGTAATATTACGTTCTGCTACATCAATAGAGTAACAAGACAAAGCAATGAAATTGGCCACAAAATGGGGTTTTGTTAACAAAAAAGAGGGAAAAGGGCTCTATATTTTTGTAATTATAACACAACTTCATATCTGAGCATCCATTAAAACAAATTAACAGAATGTCTTCACTTAAAAAATATGTATAAACTGACATCACGAGATTTTTTCATGCTTGGCCTGTAGTAGTAATTGCTGTGATTACATCACTTCATGATGAAGGCAATTCAAGACTTTACATTTGAGAATCTTATTGTACTTTATAAATACTTAACAATACTCCTGAATACTGAATACAATACTGAATAAATGCATACATATATGTGCATGTGTGTATATGTGTACACACATAAAGACAAGATACAGAGGGCCAAAATGTCTCTTCAATGCCAAGTCTACAATGAACCTAACAGCTAGCACCCAACAGAATTTTCTAGTGAAATTTCAGCCCTACTGATGAAGTGTATTTTCATACACATAGCTTATTCTAAATCTGAGGAATTTTACTAACAAGCAGCTTAATTTTACCACATGTGTGCTCTTCTATAGTGCAGTAACTTTTCCATTTGTGGAAGTGTTCCTAATTCTGATATATCTCAAAGTTGTGGTTTGTCTAGATGAAGCAAAAAGATATCTAAACCTAGATAAACACCATGGTTTTGATTAGCAACAATAGGTAAATTGTATATTCCAAATTCCATGTAACAGCCTTTGTTGACATTTATTAGCTCAGACCTGGCATTCTGCTCATTTTCTTCAGCACAAATTAAAGTTGAAGAATACTGTAGTGGATTTACATGGCAAGGTTTTGGTAGAGGGGGGCCATAAGGGTGGCTTCTGTGAGAAGAATCCAGAAGCTTCCCCATGTTAGATAAGGGCCAGTTTCAGCAGGCTCCAAAGGGACCCATTGCTGGCCAGAGATGAGCCAAAAAGCAGTGTTGTTTGATCCTCTGTGAGAGCGAATTTAAGAAAAGGAGAAAAAAAAAAAAAAGAAAAAAAAAGAAAAAAAAAAAGAAACAATCAAAACAAACAAACAAACCAACCAAAAAAAACCTGCTGCACTCCAGCAGCTGGGAGAGAGAGCAGTGAGAAACAGCCTTGCAGACACCAAGGTTAGTGAAGAAGAAGGGGGGGAGGGGGGGGTGCTCCAGGCACCCGAGCAGAAGTTCCCCTGCAGCCTGTGGTGAGGACCATGGTGAAGCAGGCTGTCCCCCTGCAGCCCATGGTGTACCACAGTGGAGCAGATCTCCACACTGCAGCCCGTGGAGACCACGGTGGAGCAGGTGGACCTGCACTGAAGTAGGCTGTGGCCTGTGGAGGACCCCCACTGGAGCAGATTCCAGGCTGGACCTGTAGCCCATGGAAAGGAGCCCACTCAGGAGCAGGTGACCTGGCAGGAGCTGCTGCCTGTGGGGGACCCAGGTTGGAGCAATTTGCTCCTGACAGATGGACCCCGTGATACAGAGCCATGTGGGAGCAGTTCCTAAAGAGCTGCAGCCTGTGGGCAGCCCCCGCAGGCTCAGTTCAGGAAGGACGGCATCCCGTGGGAGGGACCCCATGTGGAGCAGGGGCAGAGAGTGACCATGAAGGAACAGCGGAGACAAAGTGCCTAACAAAGCGGAGACAAAGTGCCTGACAAAGCGGAGACAAAGTGACTGACAGCAACCCCAATTCCCCCGTTCCCCTGTGCCACTCAGGGAGAGCAGGTGGAAGAGGGTGGGTAGGTGGAAGGTGTTTTTGGTTTCTTTCCTTTGTTTCTCACTTTTCTAGCTTTTTAGTAATAGGCAATAAATCTTACTGTCTCCCTACTCTGAGTCTGTTTTACCTGTCATGATAATTGTCGAGTGATGTCCCCATCCTTACCGCAAACCTTGAGCCCTTTGTGTTGTATTTTCTCCCACTTTTCCTTTGAGGAGGGGGAGTGAGTGAGCAGCTGTGGTGGATCTCGGATGCCCACCCAAGTAAAACTGCCACAAATGCTTATGGACATTTAGAATGCAAATATGATACGAACTTCTCACATCACATACTGTAAACTTTTTAAGAAAGGATAATTCTTTCAGTTGGTTGAGTATATGGACTAACCTGGAGAGTGACTAGTTCCAAGCCATTGCACCTTGTCACAGAAGGGTGTACAAAATATTTAAAACTTGTCTCCCAAAACTAGCAGTAGAGATTAGGGAGTAATTTACTGTCTGGAGAAAGGATGAAAAATGATGTTGGGAAAAATAAAAAAAAAATAAAAAAATAATAAACTAAAACTGTATTAAACCTAGGAAGGGCAAATTAGAGACCACGTGAAGAATTTCTCTGCACATATATGATGAAAGAATCGATAGAAAATAACAGTTTTTATTGGTCCTGTCTTTATTTTCTTCTTCAAACCGCATCATAGCCTGATCAGTATGTCATGAACACCCCACATCACTCTACCCTAACCCCCCTACAAATATATGTGGGGTACAGTAGTAATTTGGTTTGGAGAAAGAAAGAGATCTCCATACTTCTCACATACTTTTCATGGTTTTATACTGGGATGTTTTTATTTAGTGTCTTTGCTGCTGGCTTGAATGATGGAAGGAAGTTTGTGGTATTGAACTGGGGGAAGCTAGCAGAAACATTTTAAAGTAAACCAAAACAAAATGCAATATCTTGCACAGGCTGGAGACATTGGTTAGCAAGCAGCTGAACAGAATAGCATTTAGGTGTCCTGGTGGACAAGTTGAATGTTATTCATTATTGTGTCCTTGCATAAGTGATGGACAACTGCATATTAGTAAGAGAAAGGTTGTAGTCAGCAGGTGAAAAGTGATTCTTCTCTCTTTTGCAGCATCCAAAGTGTTGTGCCTAATTTTGGGCTGCCCAGTACTAGGGAAAAAAAAATAAAAGCAATGATAGCATTGAAACTAGTCCACACAAGGCCACCAAGGTGTTTAGGAGTCTGGAGCACAGGTTGTACAAGGAGAGACTAAGGGAAGTTGGTTTGTCCATATAGAACACAGAAGATAAAAACGAGCTGTTTTCAATTATCTATCAGGATAGACTCTAGAGAAGATGGAGCCAGGTTCTTCCTGGAGGTGCACAGTGAAGATTTTACAGTGAATGGACATGAGATGCAACAATAGAAATTCTGAATGAATGTTAGAAAAAAAAATCACAGTCTGAGAGGATAAATACTACAAAATATATGTCAGAGAGGCTGGTTAACCTCCATCCTTGAAGATATTTAATGCTCGATTATGTTCTAAAGTTGAAACTTAACATAGCTTGGAGGCTGCCCATGCTCTGAATGGGAGGTTGGATCAGATGACCTTCAGAAACCCCTTGCAAGCTAAATTACAAACATAATCTATGATTTTCCAAAGTTATATTATCAGGGTCCATCATTCCATCATAGATTTCTGACTTTTCTTATGTGTCCTCTTCCAGATAAAATCTTAATTTTTAATACAAACTATTTTCCTGCTGTAGTGGAAATTGAAATATTGAATTTATGCAATAAATTTCATTATATACCTTTAATGTTTTGCACAACAGGAATTAAAGAGCCAAGCAAATACTTTCAGTGCTGTGCTGTGTCGATCTGTCTATGTGAATATTCTGTCAGTTATACCTCTCTGAGCCCTAGATACAATTATCCACTATGAAGAGCAGGAAACAGTATTGCACAAGTG
Organism: Anser anser; assembly: GCF_964211835.1. NCBI lineage: Eukaryota > Metazoa > Chordata > Aves > Anseriformes > Anatidae > Anser > Anser anser. Next base: position 199,497,976 of record NC_139720.1, read on the forward strand.
TATTCTGGACATTTTTACGTTTTTTTTTTTTTTTTTTTTTACCCTTTAAAAATTTATTTATTTGTTTTATTTTTCTGTCAGGATAAAAGAATGAAGAGAGGCACAGTATCACTAGCTTATTCCCATTGTAAAGGGTAATTTTTCCAGGTGTCCTTCAATTTTATTTTAGAACATTTTCATAGATGACAGGATCAAAAATCTATTGCATTGTAGAATCCATCCCCTGTGTCTTTTCTCTAATCTTTAGATTTTTATATGTCAGTAAAAGTTCTACAGAAGTGAGAAATTCACAAATAAATTTTATTCCCTAATATAGACTTTATCTAGTGTAAAAACAGTGAAGGGCTCTATTTCTTTTACTGAATTTAAGTGATAATAATTTTTCTTTTATTTTAGTTTATCATTTGGATACCAAATGGTTCAGTGAACTCAACTCAGAGAAAGTCCAAAAATACAACCAAACATCAATAATTTATTTATTAGATAATAAGTTCCATTTGGGGAATATTTCCATATATTCTGTTTTTAAACAACATCCATTTTCTTACCAAAGCCAGAAAAAGAAACATTAAGTCCAGAATATTGAATGCTGTGATATGGTTATTGGTGTTTGTTTGGTTGCATTTTTTTTTTAAGTTTTATTTATATATTTATTTATATTTATTTTTCTCCCTAGGACTTATATCTTCCACCTGCTCAAATCGTCTATGCACATTAAATGTAGAAAATAGCTCCCTTTAAACTCTACCTCTTCCCAAGTTTCATGCAGCACACAGGGATGTTACAGACACATACTAAGTGTTTATGCTTTAAGAAGATGGTGAAGAACAGGCCACTATCCTGTGTTTCAACAAAAATAAAAGTGCATGACATTGACTTGAAGATGAGTGTCATTACTCAAGTGAAAGCACAGTAATAGTGGCCTGTAATATGTTATGACCTGAATACTGTTGGTCACAGGCTGTTGTTATGGTCAACAGGTAATACAGTGACTGGTGAGCTGAGAACTCCTCTTTAATCATGGTGTTCTGGATGTACTCTTACCTCTTTATAAGTTTTCACATACCATCATCAATCTGTGGATTGACCACAGTCTATGAATCTATGCTATATTTTCTGTTTCTCGTACTAGGATTTTCTGTTTTGTTACTTGCTGAAACCATCAGTTTCTGAAATTGGAAAAAGAAGCAGGATGTTAATTACCCTTCCAGTCTATTTACCAAAAATGTGGAAGGATATCATTCACTTTTATAACTCACACAACTTCTAGAGGCCTTTTATACTTTAAGCAAGGCTGTTCAGTAAAGTTGTTTCCTCCTGGTAAAATCCCCACATGGATCATTATATCCTGTGTACCCAAATTTCCAATTCACTTTCAAATGTATGAGTCACTGTTGAGTACATATTTTATTTTGAGTACTGGTATTCTATCAAAATTATATCAACAGCACTGTATCCTTCACCTTCTGCCTTATATAACATCCTCATAGACACACTCAGAAAGTGTGGGATAGATGAGTGAACAGTGAGGTGGATTGAGAACTGGCTGGATACCAGAGATCAGAGGGTTGCTTTCAGTGGTGCAGAGCCTTGTTGGAGGCCTGTAGCTAGTAGTGTCCCCCAGGAGTCAGTACTAGGTCCAGCCTTGTTCAACATTCATCAGTGACCTGGATGATGAAATAGAGCGACGTTTGCTGATGACACAAAACTGAGGCGTGGCTAATACATCACAGGCCTGTGCTGCTGTTCAGAGAGACCTGGCCAGGCTGGACAGTTGGGTGGAGAGAAACCTCATGAAGCTCAACAAAGGCAAGTGCAGGGTCCTGCACCTAGGGAGGAATAACCCCATTGATCAGCACAGTTTGGAAAGCAGCTCTTCAGAGAACCTGGGAGTCCTCATGGACAGCAGTTTAACAAAGAGCCGGCAATGTGCTCCTGTGGCCAAGAAGTGGTATCCTGGGGTGCATTAGGAAGAGCGTTGCCAGTAGGTCGAGGGAGGTGATCTTTTCCCTCTATTCAGCTCTGGAGAGGCCACAGCTCACCAGAGTTGTGTCTGTTTCTGGGCTCTACAGAAGATGGGCATGGAGCTACTGGAACAAGTCCAGCAGAGGGCTACTGTGATGATTAGGTGACTGGAGCGTCTGTCATATGAGGAGAGGCTGAAATAGATGGGTCTGTTTCTCTTAGAGAAGAGAAGACTGAGAGGGTATTTTATCAATGTGCATAAATGTCAAGAGGATGGGGTCAGACTTTTCAGTGGAGCCCAGTGACAGGACAAGAGGCAATGGGCACAAACTGGAACACCGGAAGTTCCAGCTGAATTTGAGAAAACACTTCTTTACTGTGAGGGTGACAGAGCACTGGAGTAGGTTGCTCAGAGAGGCTGTGGAGTCTCCTTCTCTGGAGATATTCAAAACCCATCTGGATATGATCTTGTGCAGCATGCTATAGGTGACCCTCCTTGGCAGGGGGGTTGGAGTAGGTGATCTCCAGAGGTTCTTTCCAACCTCAACCACTCTGTGATTCTGTGATATTTTCTGTGCACTGTTGTGTCCTGATGAGTAATGTTTAGATCAGTGCAGTATGGAGCATAGCTTGTTCTTCATTGAATGGTGCTTGTGTTTCAATCCAGAGGTGTAAGTCTGTGATCAGTGAAAACAAGTTCTGAAATATGAAAGCATCTAAAAATAGCTGATTCTTTTAGAAGGACAGGAACATATCATATAAATTAAATATACCTCAAAACAAACAAACAAACATACAAAAAATACAAAAACATAAACAAAAACAAACAAACAAAACCATAATAGTACAGTGTGCAGAATTGTATAAAAGGAATTTTTGTGGTAGTTTTGTCACTGAACTTTAATTAAAGTTGTTCTGGTGACTCATATAAAACTATTTATGATACAATTGATTTGACCATCTTGTGTTAGGATTCAGTCACAGGTTGTGCAGATGCAAAGTTTACAGGTACTTTGTAAATAGGTTCCATATCTTTAGAGTTATTAGGAGTTCTAAAAAATATTGTTTTGTTTTTTTTTTTTAAATTATTATTATTATTAATACTATCTTAATTGTGTTGCAATTCTTAATAGGAAACTCAAAAATGTTATTTGATTGCTATAAACCTAATCCTGAACTCTTGATAAGACTCAAATAAATTAGTGTGGAAAAAAAATCTACAAAGTGACTATCAACGCAATGTTGTTGGCTTTTTTTTTTTTTCACTTTTTAAGGAAATGTGCAGACACTGATTCTGATTGTTATAGATCTTTTTTATTTTTATTTTTTTAACTCATGATGGACAGTTACATACCAAAAAACAACAACAACAAAAAGACAAAGAAAAAACAATATGTTTTTTTTAAGTTTAAAAGTTTTTTGAGCTATATGCTGAGAATTGGTTTTAAGCCATCATATCAACATCTTAGTAAACCACAAAGACAGAGAGAATGAAAAGTCTACATATGCCTAAGCTGTTATCATCTATGGTAGTGGATCCCACATTTCATTCTCTTAATGTTCCATGGACGCTAATGCAGTTAGCTGTCATGTATGGTGCATCAAAAAACATGTTCCAGAAATAGTGTATGGAGATACTGGTACTGTGTAGTACCGGGGGAGTACTTCAAACAGAGAGATCCCTTTGAGACTCGAGTCTTATCTTGTGAGAGCCCTACCAAACAATTGAATAATAGACCATGAATTGGGAAACTGACTCATGTGTCTCTGTTTATCATTCTTATGAGTAGTCAATTACTGTGAAACGTGGGTTGCTGTAAGTCAAGTGCACATGTGGAAGGGAGCAAGGGAATGTGAAAGCATGCTGCAGTTCGCCTCCACAGGCCACAGTGTCACAGATGGAGATGTGACATAGAACCAGACTTTATTCCTGGTGTGGTTATAATAGTAAACTACTACTTAGTTTGCTTTCTGGGGTGTCATTTTTTCACATAACCAACCAATTTCTGTGAAGAGACATAGCATAATACTCAGTTGTGGCACAATGTATGGAGACACAGTACACTGTCTTTGCAATTATTATCATCTGGTGTTAATACAATGTCTGCATTCAGTATTTTGTTATTTAATAATAAGATATTCTGTGAGAAAAATATCTTCTTTGCTATACTTTTATTTTAAATGTTTTTGTCTTGCCTTGTACAGCAGACTAGATTTTTTTTTTTCTTTTTAAAAAAACATACCTGAATATATGGTATGAATTTTTAAAGTCATTTACATGGTGATACTCTTTAAAAAATATCCTTCAAGCTAGATAGCAAATCTAAAACTCCCCCCTCCCCAATACCCTCGACCCCTCCACCCTGTTGATAACAGATACGCAACCACATTTGCGCTCAAGTAGCAAATTGGTCCTCTAGAGGTTTATGAAAGGAATAGAAAAGGATACATTTATTTTTAACTTAAGGCCTTCTCTGGCAAGGATAGAATCTGGGGTTTTGTTCCATGATCTTTTGATTTCTCTTACTCCATTGACTATATGCACTTAAAGTGCTTGATTGATTTTGTGAACAATGATGCGTTTTGAATAGGTGGGGTGGTGGGTAATGTGTGATATATTCAGACCTTGTAGACATTTTTTATCTGTTTTAAAGGAGACATATGTAGACTATTACTTTCTTAGAAACCTTGCTTTACTCTTTTTCATCAAAATACAAAACAAGTCATTCAAGACAACTGAATTTGTCCTTTTGTGTCAGTGAAGAAGTAGAAGATAACAGGAGTGGGCACTTCAGTAAAATTTGCTTTGAGGATTTTATTTATTATTTATTTATTGAAAAGTATGCTGTAAGTAGCTTTGTAAATCATTTGACTATTATTTTACACTTTGGTTTTCTTATGAAATAATAATACGGAAAACTGTTTGATGCACTGTTCCTCCCTTCCTCCTTACCTTTTCATACATCATTCAGCTTTTATACACAAGATAATGAAGAAAAAAAATAAATCTGTAGTCAGGAACTGGTGCTGATGGATGACAGTGATTTAAGACCTGGTTCCACTTCTTTACACAATTCACCGTAGGGTTTATTCTCACAAGCAATAACTTTGAGATCAGGAAGAAGGCGGACTTCTGTCACAGTTATCATAGCTCCGGAAACAATAGGTTCACTCTCATTCTTGAAAGCAAAACACCAGCAGTCAACTTAATTAGCAGAGGGAAAACACAGTTTGTTTAAATGTATTCATTGGAATAAAAACTGAAATGATAGAATTGTCTAGTTGCTTAGAACAATTATATTAATTTTATAATCCACCTTGCTTGGTAGTGTTTCTACATAATACTTCTTATGAACGAAATGTGAGGTTCAACACGGCTAAGTGCCAGGTCCTTGCACTTCGGCAACAACCCCATGCAGTGCTACAGGCTTGGGGCAGAGTGGCTGGAAGGGTGTACAGAGGAGAAGTATCTGGGGTTGCTCGTTGATGTTAGCCTGAACATGAGCCGGCAGTGTGCCCAGGTGGTCAAGAAAGCCAATGGCATCCTGGCTTGAATCAGGAATAGTGTAGCCAGCAGGACCAGGGAGGGGATTGTCCCCCTGTACTCTTCTCTTGTGAGGCCGCACCTTAAGTACTGTGTTCAGTTTTGGGTTCCTCACTACAAGAAGGACACCGAGGCCCTGGAGCATGTCCAGTGAAGGGCTACGAAGCTGGTGATGGGTCTGGAATACATGTCCTATGAGCGGAGGCTAAGAGAACTGGGGTTGCTTAGTCTGGAGGCTCAGGGGAGACCTGATTGCTCTCTACAACTAACTGAAAGGGAGGTGTAGGGAGCTGTTTGTCAGCCTCTTCTCACAGGTAAGCAGTGATAGGACTAGAGGGAATGGCCTCAAGTTGCACCAGGGGAGGTTTAGGTTAGAAATTCGGAGACCTTTTTTCTCAGAAAGAGTAGTCAGGCGTTGGAACACGTTGCCCAGGGAGGTGGTGGAGTCACCGTCCCTGGGGGTGTTCAAGGAAAGGTTGGACCTAGTGTTTAGGGACATGGTTTAGTGGGTGATAGTGGTGGTAGGGTGATGGTTGGACCAGATGATCTTGAAGGTCTCTTCCAACCTTAATGATTCTATGGTTCTATGTTTCTATATCCACTGGAAATCTCTAATGTCTAGCAGAAAAAAATACAAATACCTAAATTGTTGTAATAGGCATGGCAAGAGAAGGCAGTATGAATCAGTGCCGGTCATATGCAGTTTAATTATTTTTTTTTTAATGATCTACCTTCTATTTTAAGATGTTGACAAGTACTTGCCTTCTATTATCCTTGTGTCTCATGAAGACAGACATCTAGCAGTAAAATAATATGGAAATGATGAGCTATAGTGGTCTGTATAAGAAAGTGTACAACTTCAATTATGTCCATGTGACCTACTGTGTCAAGTTCAGCATCCACAGTCTTTGTTTGACATTTTCTATGTATCAAGGGGGCTGAAACCAGAGAAATTGTTCTTGCAGAGATCCTCCTTCCTTTGTAAGCAGAGCAGACATTTTGATGAGTCTTTAATATCTGGTATCATGACATGAGTCTAAATATCTATATAATTTGCTGAGGGAACAGGCAGATGTCACAATCTCTCTTGATTAATTATGGCAATTGGGAGAAGGGTCTGAACACTGAAGGAAAGCAAATGTTGCACTTATCTTCAAGAAGAGCAAGAAGAAGGACCCAGGGAACTACAGGCTGGTCAGCCTCACCTCAATCTCTGTGGAGATGATGGAACAGCTAATCCTGGAAACTGTTTCCAGGCACATGAAGGAGAAGAAATCATCAGGAGGAACAGTCAGTATTGAATCATGCCTGACCAACCTGACAAGCTTCCACAATGAAATTACCATCCTGATGGATGAGGGGGGGAGCAGTGGATATTGTCTTCCTGAATTTGAGCAAGGCCTTTGACACTGTCCCCCATAAGATCCTCATAGAGAAGCTGTTGAAGTATGGGCTGGAGGTGACTGTAATGTGAATTGAAAACTATCTGATTTGCCAGGCCCATAGACCAGTACTGAGCAAAGTACTCCAAAAGTCAATACTGGGTCCAGTCTTGTTTAATATATGGGATCAAATCAGACAGTGGAATTGAGTGCACCCTCAGCAAGTTTGTGGAATTTGCAGACAACACCAAGCTGAGTGGTGCCATTGATACAACACAAGGAAGGAATGCCATCCAAAGGGACTTTGACAAGCTTGAGAAATTAGGCCCACATGAACCTAATGAAGTTCAACAAGTCCAAGTGCAGGGTGCTGCACCTGGGTTAGAGCAGTCCCAGACAAGAGTACAGACTGGGACAAGAATTCTGTGGAGCCCTTGGGGGTTCTGGTGGACAGAAAGCTCAACATGAGCCATCAGTACACACTTGCATCCCAGAAGTCCATCTGCATCCTGGGCTGCATCAAAAGAGGAGTGGCCAGCTGGCTGAAGGAAAAGACCCCCAACTCTGCCCTTTTGAGGCCTCACTTGGAGTGCTGCATCCAGGTCTCAGGCCCCCTGCACAAGAAAGAAGTCGACCTATTAGAGGGGGTCCAGAGGAGGGCCACAAGCATGATCACAGGGCTGGAGCACCTCTCATGCGAAGACAGGTTGAAAGAGTTGAAGTTGTTCAGCCCGGAGAAGAGAAGGCTCTGGAGAGCCTCATTGAAGCCTTGCAGCACTTAAAGGGGACTTATAAAAAAGATGGAAAACAACTTTTTACATGGACAAATAGTGATATGACAAGGGGGAAATGTTTTAAACCAAAAGAGAGTAGATTCAGATTAGATGTTACGAAGAAATTCTTCACAGAGGGTGGTGAGGCAATAGAACAGGTCGCCCGAAGAAGTTGTGGATGCCCCATTCCTGGAGGTGTTTAAGACCAGGTTGGATGAGGCCCTGGGCAACCTAATCTAGTGAGTGGCATCCCTGCCCATGGCAGGGGTGTTCGAATTATATGGTCTTTAAGGTCCCTTCAACCCTTGCCATTCTAAGATTCTAGAAGATTCTATTCTATGGATGATTAGGTAGAGTAAATTCACAGATAACATGAAACTCATGGGAGTGGCTTATTCAGCAGAAGTCCTTGCTGTCATCCAGACAGGCTGCAGAGGTATGATGACATGAATTTTAACTAGGAGAAATTCATAGTTCTGCACCTTGGGATGAAAATCTCCTCTACCCAGCTTTGGTGACGCCACAGATGTAGTACTGTGTCTAATTTGGGGCACAACAGTACAAGATACACTGGACATACTGTGAGGGGTCCAACAGAGGTCTACCAAGATGACTGAGGGACTGGAGAACCTCTCTTGTGAGGAGAATCTTAGAAAGTTGGGACTGTTCAGCCTGGAGAAAAGGAGGCTCAGTGGGGATCTCATCAATGCCCATAAATACCTGAAGGAAGAGTACACAGAGGATGGAACCAGACTCTTTTCAGTGGCATACAGAAACAGAACAAGAGGCAATGAACACGAATGAATATAAGACATTCCATCTAAACACCATCTAAACATCTGGAAGCACTTGCATGCTGTCCATGTGCTGGAGCACAGAGAAGTTATGGAGTCTCCTTCCTTGGAGATCTTCAAAAGCTGTCTGGATGTGGTCATAGGCTAACTCTCCTGGATGCCTCTGCCTAAGCAGTGGGCTTGGACCAGATGACCTCCAGAGGTCCCTTCCAACCTAAATTATTCTGTGAGTCTGTAATATATCAGTGCTTAAATGTACAGCTTCATCTGAACCAGTCATTCTGTAGACTGGCTCCAAAGACATTTTTTTTTTCTTCACTTTTTTTTTTTTTCCCCAAAAAAATTACATCACCTAACATTAAAAAGTTTGCATATTTAAGTTCTTTTAATGAAATGATAAAATTATATATAGATCACAGAATCACAGAATCACAGGATCACAGAATTGTAGGGATTGGAAGGGACCTCAAGAGATCATCGGGTCCAACCCCCCTGCCAAAGCAGGTTCCCTAGAGCAGGCTGCCCAGGTAGGCGTCCAGACGGACCTTGAATATCTCCAGAGAAGGAGACTCCACAACCTCCCTGGGCAGCCTGTTCCAGTGCTCCGTCACCTTCACCGTGAAGAAGGTCTTTCGCATGTTGGGGCGGAACTTCCTGTGCTCCATTTTGTGGCCATTGCCCCTTGTCCTGTCCCCACAAACCACTGAAAAGAGGTTGGCCAAATCCCATTGTCTCCCACACCTCAGGTATTTATACACATTGATGAGATCCCCTCTCAGTCTTCTTTTCTCCAGGCTGAACAGACCCAGGTCTCTCAGCCTTTCCTCATAGGGAAGATGATCCAGGCCCCGTATCATCTTTGTGGCCCTCCGCTGGACTCTTTCCAGAAGATCCCCATCTTTCTTGCACTGGGGACCCCAGAACTGGACACAGTACTCCAGGTGAGGCCTGACCAGGGCAGAGTAGTGGGGGAGGATCATCTCCCTTGACCTGCTGGCCACGCTCCTTTTTATGCATACCAGGATCCCATTGGCCTTCTTGGCCACCAGAGCACACTGCTGGCTCATGGTTAACCTGTTCGCCACGAGGATCCCTAGGTCCTTCTCCTCAGAGCTCCTCTCCAGCAGGTCACCCCCCAGCCTGTACTGATACATGGTAAATGCTGTTATGTAGATGCTATGATAAAGTATAGATATATACTACTTAAAATGATAGATAGATGATACTTTAGATGATAGATAGATGCTATTAATAAACACCTTTTTCAGATGATTTTATCTCCCCAAGTTATAAAGGGGAAAGCCCTTAGTTAGGTGTATAAAGCTAGGTAAAATATTACATTAACTGTAAACAGTGAGCATAAGCCCTGATGTTAAGGTAGTCAGAATTACCTGTTGTGCCCAGCATCCTCCCCTACTTTTTCTTCCACTATTTCCAGATTAAATATGCATAGTAATAAAAGGGATGGCTTATCCAGGACAAGATTATTCAAAATATGCTTGTTATTTCTTTTTCTTATTTGGTCATTGAGTTTTATTTAGGTCTAGTAGGTCTAGTCTCTTCTAAAAATGGTTGTGATTCCTTTTGTTTCTTCATTGGTGGTTTTTCTCAGTTTCTTGTTGTTTTCCTTCTTGCAACATCCTTCCTTTCTTTTCGATGGACACCCTCCATTCCTTCCTCTAGAGTTACCATAGAAATATGCAGTCACAAATTTCAGCAGAGAAACTCAGGCTGAAGCAATAAAATAAAATGTCAGGAAGAACCACTTTGCATAAGTCACAAAACAAATTGTACATTTGGATAATTATTAATTTTGTGATACTTGTACAGAATTTGGGCATAGCTGTAGGAGCTTGCTTGCTTGCTTATAATGTTGTGCTTTTAGTTCGTACTCCACTATTTGCATTAATAGCATTGGCAATAAATACACTGACTTGAAGCGTATCTGTTTGGCAAGCGCTTTTATCTTCTGCCTGCAGTATTCATTTTAAATAGCTACAAAAATAAACCTTGGCACTTTCCAAAACAAGACTACAAACAAAACTAAATATACTCTGCATGGTATATATCTAAGTATGACATGAGCAATTCATTGGCTACATGTTGGCAATTTTGAATAAGCAAGGCAGAGGAGATCCCCTCATATAAGAACCTGTCTAGAATTAGCTGGCTGTCCTTGGTCTAGATTTAAAACTAACTAGGGAAAAAAAAATGCTTTTTGTGAAAACGTTTTTTACTGCTAGATGTAAGGACTTTATAAATATATTTTGTCACTAGATATATAGCTAGTTAAACTATTCATTGCAAAAAATATTTATAAATATGTCTTGATTCTTCATATGCTGTATAGTGAACTGACCTCAGCTAATGTAAAATGTATTTTTTACACAAAAATGCTGTGGTCAAAATTTGAAGTGGTAATTATTAGCCATATAGTTGTTGTGTGATTGTTCAATTACAACATTCGTTCCTCACTTGTCATGGTGTTTCATTAGTCATCTGTTGTTTTTGCTTTTAGATTAACTGTATGAAACTATAAAAATAATAAAATAATTAATATGACCCTATATGACCCTATAAATAACAAATACTTTAAAATGTTATAGATAGATAGATAGATAGATAGATAGATAGATAGATAGATAGATAGATAGATAGATTTTAGGCAGAAGTAAATGCCTGAGACAAGTTTTTTTCTGTTTCAATATTTATTATTCTTGGTTTTGGAAAAAAAAATATATATATATATATATGTACCTCCAGGAAAGAAAATATAGTTCTAGAAAAGCGTAGGGTTCTAGGAAGTGCTGCAGGGCTATGACCTCAATGAAATCACAGAGACATATTGGGATGGCTGCCATGGCTGGACAAGCAGAGGAGGTGAGGGGAGGCATCACCTTCTATATCAATGAGCAGCTAGAGTGCCTAGAGCTTATGTCTGGAATGAGGAGCTGACAGAGAGTTTATGGGTCAGGATTACATGGAGTTCAGGGAGAGGTGACATTGTAGTGGGGGTCTGCTAAAAGCCACCTGATCAGGAATGACGAGCAGATGAGGATCTCTACAGATAAGAGCAGTCTCACGTTCACAAGCCCTGATCCTCATGAGGCACTTCAACCACCGTGATATCACAGAATCACAGAATCATCTAGGTTGGAAGAGACCTCCAAGATCATCTAGTTCAACCTCTGACCTAACACTAACAAGTCCTCCACTAAACCATATCCCTAAGCTCTAAAATATCTGTTGGAGGGACAGCACAGCAGAACATAGGCAATCCAGGAGATTCCTCGAGTGCATTGATGACAAATTTCTTCCCCAAGTGGTAGAGGAGAGGTGCCCTGACAGACTTCATTCTCACAAACAAGGAGGAACAGGTGGGAATGTGAAGCTCAAGAGAAGCCTTGGCTGCATCGACCATGAAACTGTGGGGTTTAGGATCCTGAGGACAGTGAGGAGGGAGCACAGCAAGATTACTACCCTGGACTTCAGGAGAGCGGACTTTTCAGGGATCTGCTTGGTAGAGTACCACGGGACAGAGCCCTGGAAGGAAGAGAAGCAAAGAAAGGCTGATTAATATTCCGAGATCACCTCCTCCAAACTCAGGAGCAATGCATATTAACAAAAAAGAAGTCAGACAAAAAAGCCAGGAGACCTGCATGGATGAACAAGATGCTTCTGGCCAAACTCAAGCAGGAAAAGGAGGCCTACAGAGGGTGGAAGCAAGGGCAGGTAGCCTGGGAGGGATACAGAGAAATCATACAAGCAGCCAAGTACCAGTTAGGAAAGTTAAAGCCCTATTAGAATTAAATTTGGCCAGGGATGTTAAGGGCAACATCAACTTTTCTAAGCTTCTATAAGTATATAAGTAATAAAAGGAAGATTAGCAAAATTGTGGGCCCTTTCCAGAAGGAAACAGGATAGCTGGTTACCTGGGTTGTGGAGAAAACCTAGGTTATCTATAACTTTTTGCCTCAGTCTTCACTGGCAAAAGCTCTTGCCACATAACCTGGGCCCCAAAAAGCAAAGGCAGGGACTGGGAGAATGATGAACAACCCAGTGCAGGAGAAGATCAGTCTGAGACCAGCTGAGGAACCTAAAGTTGCACAAGTCCATGGGACCTGATGAGAAGAATCCACAGGTCCTGAGGGAAACAGCAGATGAAGTTGCTAAGCCACTTTCCATCATATTTGAGAAGCTGAGGCAGTCTGGTGAAGTTTCCACTGACCGGAAGAAAGGAAACATAACCCCCCTTTTTAAAAAGGGAAAAAATAAAGACCCAGGGAACTACAGGCCAGTCAGTCTCACCTCTGTACATGGCAAGATCATGGAGAAGATCCTCCTGGAAACCACGCTAAGGCACATGGAAAATAAGGAGGTGAATGGTGACAGACAAAGTGGCTTCACTAAGGGCAAATTGTGCCTGACAAATCTGACAAAATTGATGGAAAGAGCAACAGACATAATCTACTTGGCCTTGTGCAACGCATTTGGCACTGTCTTGCATGACATCCGTGCCTATAATTGGAGAGACATGGATTTGATGGATGGACCACTTGGTGAGTAAGGAATTGGCTGGATGGTCACACTCAAAGAGTTGCAGTCAACGGCTCAATGTCCAAGTGGAGATCAGTAACGACTGGTGTCCCTCAGGGTTCAGTACTGTTTAGCACTGTTTAGCATCTTTGTTGGTGACTTGGACAGTGGGATCAAATGCACCCTCAGCAAGTTTGCCAATGACACCAAGCTGTGTGGTGCAACCGACATGCTGGAGAGAAGGGATGCCATCCAGAGGGACTTGGACAGTCTGGAGAGGTGGGCCTGTGCAAAAATCATTAAGTTCAACAAGGCCAAGTGCAAGGTCCTGCATCTGGGCTGGGTCAATTCCAAGCATAAATACAGGCTGGGTGGAGAATGGATTGAGAGCAGCTCTGAGGAGAAGGACCTTGGGGTGTTGGTTGATGAGAAAGAAGCTCAACATGAGCTGGCAATATGTGCTTGCAGCCCAGAAAGCCAACCATATCCTTGCCTGCATCAAAAGTATTGTGGCCAGCAGGTCGAGGGAGTTGATTCTCCCCCTCTACTCTGCTCTCATGAGACCCCACCTTGCACATTCAGCTCTGGGTTCTCCAGCACAAAAAGGACATGGACTTATTAGAGCAAGTCCAGAGGAGGTCCACAAGTGTAGCAGTCTTCCTTCCAGTTACCTAAAGCGAACCTACATGAAAGCTGGAGAGGATTTCTTTGTCATGCTGATAGGACAAGGAGTAATGGTTTTAAACTAAAAGAGATTAGATTAGATATAAGGAAGAAATTCTTCACACAAAAGGTGAAGGGGCACTGGCACAGGCTGCCCAGAGAAGCTGTGGATGCCCCGTCCCTGGAGGTGTTCAAGCCCAGGTTGGATGGGGCTTTGAGCAACCTGGTCTGGTGGGAGATGTCCCTGCCCATGGCAGGGGGTTGGAACTGGATGGGCTTTAAGGTCCCTTCCAACCCAACCCATTCTATGATTCTATGATTAATTTGTTAATTTTGAAGGTTTTTATTGTAGATTTCTAGATTTTGAATATTTTACTTGATATGGTTTGAAACTTTAGAAGACAGAACTTTCAGGCACCTTTAGGTTTTTGCAGAGTTCAGTCTGAATGTAAACTTGTTGTTTCTTAAAGTGTGCTTAGTAAAAACCTTTGCATTAATATTACCCATTTTTTAATATTATAAAGAATATTGGGAGGAGGAAAAAAGGAAGGTAAGGTGGAATTGTTCACAGCTTGGAATTAGACTTGAATATAGGTTATTTATAGACATTTTGAAGTTGATTACAAGAAAAAAAAATCCCCTGCATTTGGAAATTTTAAACTGTGAGAAAAAAATGCTGAACTCTTAAAAATTGTAAATATAAAGAAAAAATCGTGCCATTTAATTTTGTATCATTGTATCATTTTTTTCCCTTTTGAACATTAATTTTTCTACATTTTGCAAAATTCAAAACAAAATTTTGCTTTTATACTAAGCTTTCCAAAACTGCCAATATGATTCGAAGGTGATTATTCTATATTTTCAAAATTGTAAAGGACATTTTGACTTAAGGACCACTTTGGTTTCAACAAGTTTCAGTTAAATATTAAAAAATCATGAACAGAATTGTTTTAAGTTACCTAATAGTTCCTAATGCTTCACTTGAGTACACAGTATGTCTTAAAATTATGACTTCAAAACTGAAGGACTCAAAATTAGAGGTCAAAGTGCTGTTCAATTCCATATTGTATAGGACATGTCCTCCCTTTATTTGTTTTTGGTTATGAAAAACATTGAAGGAATGGAATACCTGAATTAAATATTCATAAATATTCATGTATACTCAGTATTCATGTTTAACTTTGAAATTACAGTTTCTTCATGGAGCATTTTCAAAGGGTAAGATAGAGGTCCTCATGTTTTATAGCTGATCTACAAAACAGTTATCGGAGTTCAGGAAAGAATCTTAGCCCTTAATGAAACAGTTAAGTTATACTGTTTTGTGTCTGCTAAGTGTTTACACACTTCCATGATTTGTCAAGATAAAATAATTTGTTCACAAAAATCACAGAGAAAGACGGGGAAGGGAGTCTGAGTTCACTAGGACAAACCTTTTCTTCCCTACCCATCTCACAAGCAGGTTCAAATATTCCTGACCGATGTTTGCCTAAGATGATTCTTACTGATTTTTTATGATAAATTTTCTGCAAATACTTTTGCCGAAGTATTGCAGAGTTTGGTTTCAATTACTATTCAGATGTTTTACCTAAATGATTAATCTAAGGGCTGTGACAGACTTACGTTGGCAGACAAAATCAGAGAGATTAAGCTGTTAAAGCTCTAAGTGTTTGTCTCTTCCCCTGCCCCATAATACAGGGATGCCTGATACCAACAGTTGATCAGTCTCTGATTTATCACAATGTGCAGCCAGTGTATGAAGGTAAATGAAAATTACATGTCTGTTTTTAATCTTCTGCGGCAAGCCTGTCAAGATCCTAAGTATCTTTTGTTGCTATTTAAGACTATTGAATCTTGTCCTATCTTCAGAGAGCGTGGAGAGCAATTAATTTATCTCTGTTATACCACTTATGTATGTGAAGACTAAGAATAATGCAGAGTCTTAAAGAGTACAATTTTCTGACTGACCACACAAAATCATTTGTCACTAAGTCAAGAAAAAGCTGGGACGAAGAAAATGGGGGATCAAGCCAAGCTGTGAGGCAAGGGAGACCTCCAGGAAGGTCAGGTGTGGAGTGCCCTGCCAGCAACAAAGATGAAGTTTCATGTCTCCTGTAATTTGTGTGGTGCTTTGTGAGAATCTGAGATAGATAGACAGATAGATTGCCTTTTCTTGTGAAAACCTGTCTTCAGGTTATACAATTTTAGTGTAGCTGGTGGAGTTTTCCTCACACAATTATCTTGAGACCCTTTATACAATGACAGACAGCATGATTTGACTTAGGGATACAGAACTCTTTGAATGAGTCATTCTGGTGCCAGGTGTTTCAATGCTCTGGATTCAAAGATACCTTTACCGAGTGCTTATATTATGTCTAACTAGGATATGAGACAGAGTGGAGTATTTACCTAAGGCAGAGAAGAGTGTGCACAGAGAAAAGATAGAAAGAGATAAGCTTGGAATAAGGAATGAGGCAATACTTGTTTAGTTGTCATTCCTTAGTTTCTTTTATCCTTTTAGTTATCATTCCTTAAGAATAAAACCATTCCTTAAGAATAAAACCATGGAGAAAGAAAGAGGATGATGACGATATACCAGAAACACAGAGCTAGATTAGTGAAGGGAAATCATTGTGAATGTATGTGCCATTGACTTACTGTATAGTTTCTCCTTAGCACTGCTGCAGTACAAGGCCACAGCAGAGCCAGAAGGATCTCTTTCTCCGTTAAACGTTGCCTTTGCCACCTCATCATTTTAATTTCTCTGCAGAGACCTTGTCCACTGTTAATCAGAATGTACTGTTCACTCATCTGTCTCGATTTTCTGGAGTGTTAAAGAAAAGTTTGTTTCAATTTTATTTCAAGAGCATACAAATTATTGAAAAAGGTTCACCTGGGAGCATCAGACAGAACAATAAGTGTTGTTTACCATATTTCACAGGAGGCCAGTGCAAGCAGAAGTAATGAGTGGGCAGTGTCTGTGTATTTATATATTCAGAAAAAAAATATATTCTCCTTCAGTAACTGCACTGAAAGCTATCATAAATACATACATTCTGCCTTTTAAGTATTGCTGTAAAGCAAGGATGGAACTCATATAATTGTATTTTACAGACGTATATTCTTCTGTTCACTGTGGAAACAGATAGGATGGTTTTCAGTTTTATAAACGATCATCACAAATATGTGGAGGATATCACTAGTCTTTCTGGCTAAAAGATGTGTGTGGTTGAAGTGAACAGCAGAAATTCAGACTATCAAACAAAGAGACAAATGGCAGATGTGGGAGCCCAGTCTTCAGGAGAAATGGAGGTTACATTTATGTTACAATTACTTCGTGAAACTGAGGAGGTCATGATAATGTCTTCTTATTGTCAACTTATTTGCAAGGACACACACTTAACGTGTGGGCTGCATTGGATGAAAAGTTCTGTAAAATTTTGGCAAGCCACCATCATGAATCATCACAACTATGTGCCTTCTTCAAGAAGTGGGAAGCAACCTGCAGCAGAAGTACCCAAATCAGTCACTGTGGACATGTTGTTAAGGCTGCAGGTTAACAAAAAGACTATTGAGGAGGCTCTGGTCCATGGTAAGTGCCTGATCATGGTAAGTGGAAATCTGCTGGACAGGACACCAGAAGCTGCTGAACATAATAAATAACAGTGTGGGAAGCTGGCAAAAGCATTGTGAAGGATGGCTGAATCTCACAGGTGGTTAAGTGGGAGGTAAGTGAGAAACTGCCAAACACCACAGATAATTGGAGGGGAGTACTAGGGACCTCTGGGGGAGTCCAATCTTGTAAGGCCAAAAGCACCCAGGTAACTATCAGTAATACCATAGACGGACAAAATTGCCTAGGTAACAGTAGCAGAAATAGCACATTTGGATGCAGTTGTAGCAAAAGTTGGAACCATTGGGAAAAAAAAGTTATGGGTTTAGTTGTTTACTTGGGGGAACACTGAGAGGAGAAAGGGCTATAAAAGGGTGGTAAAGAGAAAGGCCAAGAAATGGGAAAGGGATGCAAGGTGTGGAAATGCTGTAAGGGCAGTGTCTGGGGGTGCCTGTCTGGAGCCATGCATGTGCTCATGGCAGCTAGAGCAAGACGAGGAACCAAACCTGCAGGTCTGACAATACATAAAAATTAAAACAAAGGTTTTTTCTTCTCCACCCTTCCCCATTGCCCAGAACACAAAAAGAGAAAGGGAAAGTGAAAAAAACAGAGGACCAATATACGTGTTGTTATCTCACCAGAGCTTCAGGATGTACTTATAAGTTTATCCAGAAACACTAGAGTCTGAATCTGATCTTTCCAGGTGAGAAGGTAGAAAAGACACTACTTACCCAAGCTATGTCTGAATTTGCCTCATTGTGATTGACATTGACATCTCCCTACTGAAGTTTACAAGTAGTCATTCTGTCGTCCTCAGATTTCCCTGCCCCCCACCCAGAAACCCTAAACCTGTCACCCTTCCCCATTTTTTCAGGAGTCTTCCAATAGGGCTTTGACTGTATTGTCCACTAATATTCAGCAGCAGAATTACAGTCATTACCAGATTTCTCCATAGGCGTATCAGCTTCCAGAACAATTAAAACTCTGATGTTCAGTGTAGCAAACTACACCACACTCCTCAAGCTAACAGATGTTTATACACTATTCATAAATATAATAATAATAAAAAATGTTCTTTGAAGACTCCATATTGAAATTCAAGCAAAAAAATCTAATCCTATTTCCTCAGAAAAAGGTTGCTTACTTCAGATCAGATGGCTTTTATTTGTAAAGAAACATGAAAATCTCACATGGCAAAGAAAATTATACCGATATAGGGAAAATTAATTAAATTAAACAATTATTTGTGCAGACACAGAAAGAGACCATGCAGAACTATTGCAGTTATATCAGCTCTGTTAAACTACTCCCCTGCCCGCCCCCCCCCCCCCCCCAAGGTTAGCGGGACACTCCCTTGTCTCTTGAATTTGAACCTTGCTACTGTACATGCACATGGTCCCGTGTCTCCTTTGGTTTGGGAGGTTTTCTTGTTTATTCACAGCACTATGCTTTTGGTATCTCAAGACAGAAATGTGATTTTGTGGACCATGTGGCATCATCCCACAGAACAAGTGGTGATTTTTATCTTACACTTCCAGAAACATTCACCACATCACATTTTGCAGGTTTATGGGTGATAAAAAGCAGATAAGTCAGAGGAATTTCCCTTCCCTTCCCTTCCCTTCCCTTCCCTTCCCTTCCCTTCCCTTCCCTTCCCTTCCCTTCCCTTCCCTTCCCTTCCCTTCCCTTCCCTTCCCTTCCCTTCCCTTCCCTTCCCTTCCCTTCCCTTCCCTTCCCTTCCCTTCCCTTCCCTTCCCTTCCCTTCCCTTCCCTGCCCTGCCCTGCCCTGCCCTGCCCTGCCCTGCCCTGCCCTGCCCTGCCCTGCCCTGCCCTGCCCTACCCTTCCCGGCCCTGCCCGGCCCGGCCCTGCCCGGCCCTGCCCTTCTCTTCCCTGCCCTGCCCAGCCCGGCCCGGCCCTGCCAATGCTGCCAGTGCAGCCCAGACACCAGTACAGGCCACCTTAAATAAGACATAGTGAATAGGATTAATTTACATAAGTATAGATAACTTGTGCTATTTAAAATGCTATGGGCATGCACTAGCTACCTCCAGTTGTTTTCCTATTGGGTTCAGGACTCATAGGTCAGAAATCACGCCTGTTAGTCCCGGAAACCTTATATTTTAGATTCTTGTGTGCTTCAGACAGTTTTAGGCAATTCTGAAGCAGATGATTCTCACACTTAGTGCCTGGTAAATGCATATGACAACCATCCTGCAGTATATGTAATGACTAATCTTCATTGACTAGACTGAGAGCTTGCAATAATGAATGGCTCAAAAAGTATTGGCAAATAGACTCTTAAAATGTTTTGGCTTTGATTTTGAACTGCATCCCAAAGGAAATTCAAAGCGGTCCAAAACCAGAATTCATAATTTGTATATAGATAAATTTCTTCATTTTATCTCAGAAACCAAAGCAATCTTCTCCTTCAGCACACATAAAATAGCAGAAAAATTCAGAAGATTCTGTGATTTTTGGCTTGGAATTAACTAATTGCTCTCTAAGCTTATTCTTTCTCACATCATCTATCCAAGGTCCTCATTAAATCTTGAAAGATGCAAAACTAGAAAGAAATGTTGAGAATCTATTGCAAACATAAAAAAATAAAAATCATTTTAAAAAAAACAAACAAACCTGCCCTGTGTAAAATCGAAGAAACAGAAAATAGAACCATATTACATATTAGGCTGAAATCTTATTTCCGTTATAGGTTTTTATTGTGATTTATTAAGCATAATGTGTATAAAGCTAACAGATGTACAACAATAATCCATTTTTTCTGCTGTCCTGCTCCACTAGAGTCTATCATCTTACCTCTGACAGACGTAGAAGGACACATATTTTGATAAGTCTTTGCCTTTAACTGTGCATTATTTGATTAACTCTGTATCTGGTAATCTACAAAGTTCATAAATTCTTTTATTTATTTTTTTAAGCATTTTTAAATGAGAACAGATTGCACATTTTTTTTTGTTTATACCCCAAATGACACTTGCACTTTCAGACAGCTCAGTATTGTCAGAGTTTAAAAAAAAAAAAAAAAACAACACTGGAGAGGATGAGAAAGAGAGACAAGTTTAACTGAAGATTTCTGTGTACTATACTTCAGGTTTTACAGCTTTTTATTATCATTGCTGTGTAACGAATTTCAGAGCTTTCAAAACATCACTCAAATGGCTAAATTCTGCATAAAGTGGGATCTGGAAGGAAGTGAATGTCTGTTATGTTTTTTGGGAAATTTCAAAAGGAGAAATATGATTTTTTTTTCTCCTAATGTGATTTTTTTTTCTCCTAATAATTAATACATAAGAATGCTATTTTATTTTTGCTTGAGAAATTCACACAGTAATGTTTAGCAAAAGGACTGTTTCTTCTCATAACTATGGAAATCTATTGATTTTAATGTTCAGACCACAATAGATTCATTTATTTAGGTTCCCCTTCCCTAGAGAAATAACGGATGTGTAGATATTAAAAAATACACTATTTATTCTGCTAAAGATAAGCTTTTAACTCTTTATTCACAAATACACACATGTTCATCCTTGGAAAAGATAAAAGGGATATCATGCTCCCACATATCTGAGTTTTATTATTAATCTATCAATGTCAAGACATAAGAATTTAAATCTATCAGAAAAGTTTCATGTGGTAGGGCAGGTTGGTTTTTTTTTTTTTTTTTTTTTTTTTTTTAAATTCGAGGGATGGGAAAATAACTTGCTCTCTGTAGTCTTACTTAGCAGGTGCTAACAAGGGTAGCTATTAAATAAATAAAAGATTTAAAAAATGAGACCTGTGTCTGTTCAGCCTGGAGAAAAGAAGACTGAGAGGGGATCTCATCAATGTGTATAAATACCTGAGGTGTGGGAGACAATGGGATTTGGCCAACCTCTTTTCAGTGGTTTGTGGGGACAGGACAAGGGGCAATGGCCACAAAATGGAGCACAGGAAGTTCCGCACCAACATGCGAAAGAACATCTTCACGGTGAGGGTGATGGAGCACTGGAACAGGCTGCCCAGGGAGGTTGTGGAGTCTCCTTCTCTGGAGATATTCAAGGTCCGTCTGGACGCCTACCTGGGCAACCTGCTCTAGAGAACCTGCTTTGGCAGGGGGGTTGGACCTGATGATCTCTCAAGGTCCCTTCCAACCCCTACAATTCTGTGATTCTGTGATAAATCCTTGTCCTGTGTTATTTTTTGTTTTTCTTGTCTGCTTATGTTCACACCTGACCACTAGAATTTTATTATTTATTTTATTTATTTTTGAAATGTCTGGTGTTCTAAATCTGAATAGGAGGAGTTTCACAACGGTGTTTTTTATGTAAATTAATCTTAATTATGTAGCAGAACAATTTTACTTTGGGTTTCTAGGTGCAGTCAAGTAGAGTTAGTGTTTGAAATGATTTCACACAGGTTCGATACCATATATTTGGGAGTCTTTGTACTGGAACCTATCTATATAGTCCAATTGTACCTTAAAATGAAAGAAAACAAAACAAGACAAAACAAAACAGACAAACAGAAAAGGTAAATGCTTCTGATTTTTCTCCCTGAACTTGCCCAGGGCAAATTTTGATTTTCATATGGAAGTATCAGTGTTTCAAAGTGGGGAAATAAAAGGTAAGGTAGGAAAATGATCTTGAGACTCTGAGGCATTCATCAAGCAGGTGGTTAAACATGGGCACTCTGTTTTAGGCAGATGTTTCTTCATCTCATTCCTTATGGTGCAGGGTATTGGAGGAAGTGTAGATGTGGATTCTAATAGTGTTGGGAAAAAGGGAATTTTATGTAACACAGAGACAGAAACTTTTACGGTATACTAAACCAGCCTTACTGCAGCTTGAGCTGAAGTTTGAATGCAGTTAACAGGGGTGTGCTGGGAAAAGCTTCACTTGAGTAACTAGATGTGATCTGTCATTCATAAAGTAGTTTGCCTATTTTTATCTTAAAGATACTTATTGACAAGTGCTCCGCAAAAAAATAATTCAGAGACTGATAGCTATATATTCTTGATAGATATCCTGTGTAGATAGCACATGTTCGGTGAATCTCTTATTTAGCAAATACAGGGGCAATAACATCATTATATAACATTCTTGATTTTTAATAACAGCACAGGTTGTCACATTTCCAGGAATGAATATAATAACACTGATCTTAAACACACTCATCTTTTTGCTTAGGATTATTAGCAGTGCATGCCAGGCTTTTACTGAAATACAAATACTGGATGGAAGTTAGCTATTCAATGCCACTTCCGTCAGCACTAGTAGGAGCATTTGCTGACAGTCTCACATGTTCTTATTGTTTTTATTTTTATATAAAAATTCATTGCTATTAATTCTTTATAACTTTGGGAATTGCACATATGCATATTGACAAAGAGAAATGAATACATGATGAAAGATAATAAATATGGGAAAATGAGGTATTTTCATTTAGGTGTTCTCTAAAAGTGATCTTTTCAGATGAGTAATGGGTTTCATGTGAGTTCGTGCTTCTTCTGGCATTAACTAACCTTTAGTTCAGTGACTCTCAGGCTGTCTGAGCCACAAGTCCAGAAAGCAGTGTGCCATGTACCTCAACACACAAGATCAGTAGCCAATTGGAGGTGTTGTGTGCAAGGCAGTTGTCCATAACCATACAGACAACAGTTGTCAAAATCAACATTCAAGCATTTTAAGTAATCTTGTTTTCAGCATTCCATTTATGTACTTCGTCATTAGATGCCTCCTGAAAAAAAGAGGTTTTTTTCAGCATATAATTGTTGTGCTACAAAGCTGAGGCAGTGTGAGTAAATCATTTTCCAAATACCATTAGCAACTGCCATTTGTGATTTTACAGCATGTATGAATTGAATGCTCTTGCCACTTCTTTTTGTGCAGTATTTTGGATTATTTTCTAAAGATCTAGTCTATCATTAAGAAGTCTTGGAGCAACTAGAATTCTTATGTGGTGTGTTCTCATTACTATGCCAAACAGTGAATTCTATGAATATTTTTTTGTAGATTTGAAAGATATAATCTACTGGCAGGGATTCAATGGGAATTGCAACATTCATCCTGCTCATTTAAATTCCAATTTTGAAGCATCCTAATTTCCCGAACTTACTTCCTCCTTTATTACGTATGTTTCTGAACTTTTAGCCAGTGCAATGGCTATTCTACAAATTATTTCAAACAGGTTATTAATTTCAGGATCAACTCATTTATTAGGTTTGAACAGCTAGTAGGAAAAGTAGAAAGCAAAGGTGTTTAAAAATCTGAAACAGTCTGAGAACAGACTATGGTGTTGAGCTTATATTTGATTTAGGATAGAGAGATGACTGATATATGTAGCACTGTCAGAATTTTAGCATGAGTTACATAATCTTGAGTTACCAATTCTACACTTGATAATTGTTTTTGCGGATACTTGTGATCAGACTATTTTGAAGGAGAAAAACTGAAACTTTGTAATATCATAGGTGCCAATTGCTACTACCAAGTTCTGATAACATAATGTTAAGTTTGATAAATTAGCCTTGGATAAGTTCTAATGTTTTTCAATAAATAATGCTCAGGAAGAGACCTTGTACAGTAAACAGGATATTAGTAGTACTGAACAATGCAAAGTATTCATAAAGGAACATAATGTCCATACTTCAAGGAAGTTTCCAGAACAGGTCACAGCAATGTGTGACCTTTCTTCATTCAGGCAGTGGTGAGGCACTGGAAGAGGTTGCCCAGAAAGGTTGTGGATACTACATCCCTAGAGGTGTTCAAGACCAGGTTAGATGAGGCCCTGGGCAACGTGATCTGCTGGGCGGCATCCCTGCCCATGGCAGCGGGGTTGGAACTAGATGATCTTTAAGGTCACTTCCAACCCAAGCTGTTCTATGATTCTATGAATGTGATTTCTATGCTATGCAGAGAAGAATTTGAAGGTCATCTTGCATGTGAAAAACATCCATTTTATCTTATTCTGCTATTTAGCTCAAAATTATGCTCATTGAAAAGAAAAAGATAGTCAACATGAACAGTGAAATGTTTTACTGCTGAAACACATGAAACTGAACACTGTCAAATTTCTATGCCATATAGAAAATACAAACGTTGTGCAAGATCAGGAAATCATATATACACAAGTTAAACAAATAACTAATGAGGAAACTTGTATTTTCACATTCTCTGGAGCTGAAAATCGTACACTTGATGAGATGTTAAATGAGATACCATTTATTACTATTTAAGATATAGAGAGAGTCCCTGGTTATGTGAGAGTTAAGATATAATGGTCTCAGAAATAACTGGTCTTTTCCTTACAGTCACATAAGAACAGGTGTTTGTACAAACAACTGCAGTATTTGCTTGTATTTCTGTTGGACAAGATTTCTGCTGAACTCAGTGTGTGATAGATTTTTTAATAATGGTCAGGGCTTTGTAAACATATTTTTGTAAATATATTGATTGATCTGTACCTTCATGACACAAGTTTTCTACCTAAACAGAGATCCCTAATTTCAATTGAAATTGTCATCAAATAGTTCAACAACATGACTGAGAAGAATCCCTGAAGACCTTTTTTTTAGACAAAATGTCTAGTGAAAAATGTGTAAGAGTTAAAAAAATACGGAAGTTAAATGAAGTTTTGCTGGAGTAAATGGACAGGGATCTGTGGACTGGATCTAAAGTTATTTTATGATAATGTTTTGATATTTCCATGGCAAATAAAAGACTGGAAAGTCCTACTAATATTGTGGTGTTTAAAAATAAGTTATGGTCTATGGTTAAGTGGAACTGAGCATTTAAAATTCTTATATTTCTTAAGTAATAGTAATTGTATTCTAAGCTGGCAGTGCTTACATTATATAAATTAATTGAAAATATTGCTTTGCACTTCTCACAACAACTTTTTGTTGTTCTTGTTTTTGTTATATGTAAGGTGTCATTTAACTGACCTAGAGTTTTGTTTTGTTTCCTTACTAACCAAAAGAAGCAGGAAAATTGAAGGTACAAATTTCCTAGCCCAAAGGTTATACTTTGATCTGCATTTTCCTCGGGAAATATTATGGTTATTTCCCAGGAACGCTATTCATTCTCAGCCTCCTCACAGAGGAAGTTCATGGGTGCAAGCATCAATTTCAATAGCTCAGGAGAGACTGGTATATGGCCTTATCATTTTGCAGTAAAAAAAAAAAAAAAGTTTGATGTACTCTATTTCAACAAAATATAGAAAATCCTGACTATCAGAAAATTCAGGTTTAGGTTTAAACTCTATAAAAATTTTTAATGGGTATTCTTTTTCATTGATGTAGAGTATACCAACCTAAGTCCTAGCAGGACACTAACAAGCAGCATTTCTTGCCCCCTTACTTTGTGTGCGACTTGACTAAATTTCTGATGAAGTCGACTTGCCCTTTTCCTCTAAAAAAAAAAAAAAAAGTAAATACAAAAAAAAAGTAAATACAAAAAAAAAGTATAAAATTGAAAAAAAAAAGTTCTGAATTGCAAAGAAGACAATAGGATTTAACAATGTTATACAGTCACATTTCTCTAGCTTGATACAGAAGCTAGTGAAAAGTGTTCAAAGGCATTACAAGGTTATACGTATTAGGGAGGACTTGATAGTGGACGTAAAGAAAAACAGAGCTAACAAAAATTTCACAGTGGCAGTTTTAAAGGGAAGAATAAATCTGAAAATAACCCTATGAATGAGTTCAATTAGATACCTTTGACTCAAGCAATTTTAAGAAGACTTGAAATGTCCCTTAATGACTACATTTGTTTTAGCTCTATTGAAATTATTCAGTGATGAATAAAGTTTTGATTACAGGCATATAGAACATAGTTTTGATTAAAAAAAAAAAAAAAAAGATTGTGCTGGATCTCAGCTACATAATATGCCATCTATTTACTATTTCATTCGAGATTTTCTTGCACAGTCTAAGTGAATCAAAGTGTCCATCAAACTTTTATTTTTATTCCTTCTTAGAACTTCCCTCAGTACTTTGGCAAAAGTAAGCATTCATATAACAATGTCTGCTCAATATATTATCAATAAACTAAAAGCTGACCATGGGAAGTCCAAGTAGGATCAGTTTGAGAAGGACTGCATCCCATGGGACGGACCTCATGCAGGGGAAGCAAGGGAAGAGAGTGAGGATGAAGGAGAGGCAGAGAAGAACAGTTATGAACTGATTATAACCTCTACCATTCCCTATTCCCCTGCACTGCTTGGTGGGGGAGTGGGAAGGAGGAGGTGTCAAATAATTGGGAGTGAAGGTGAGCCTAGGAGAGGGCAGAAGGTCTCTTGTTTTTAATTCTCACTGCCCAACTCTATTATTAATTGTCAATAAATTATTTTTAACTAGTAACTAGTGAGTGAACTCTATCCTTATCCCATTTTTTTTTTCCTCCACCTGTCCTGATGAAGAAGGACAGAGTGAAAGAGTGAGAGAGCAGCTCAAAGAAAATCTGGAGACCAGACAAGGTTAACCCACAACAGAAACATGCTCAACAGTAAGGGGTACGCATTTTCTACATATTCAATACTATATACAGGGAATCCCCATATCTGTGGATAAGCTAGAATGGAAATGAGCAGAGTTAAGTTAATGTGATTCAATATCTTGGCTAATTTACCCTTCTTTCCAAGTATGCAACTTGATCATCTCTAACCTGATTGCGCTTTGACATGAAGTCTTAGTATATATTCTGAACTATCCTGATGAATTGTATATAACAAAAACTAGCAAGCAGTTAGTCATAAAGCCATGTACTGTCTAAATACTGTTGATAAGTATTGTTTCATTGCTGTCACTATGCAATGAATATGCTAGAGAAAACTGCACTCACGTTGACAGCTTATGCAGATCGAAATTCGTTTTAGTTTATGTAGCTTAGGATACCTCACTCCTTACTGTAGTATCCAAGCGACTTCTGTTCATGCATTCTGTGGCATGACTAATATCTGCTTGATGAATAGAAATTTTTTCTTCATCATCAAATAGTTAAATACAGTAGGGATACACAAGTTTGGAAAATAGGATCCATTAAAAGTGAACTTCAAAGGGGAAAAATTCCTTTGCTTGAGCTTTTTACTGATCCTGTGTGTTTTGTAAAGAAGGCCCACTGGCATATTTATTTATGTATTCTTTATATAAGATTGTGTTGATTCTGTGTTATTTAACCTTAGCTTTTCATTTTTTATTTAACATTTGAAGAACCATAGGAAAATCTTTTTGACCTCTGGTGTGAATGTTAGAAAAAGATTATGTTTTCCTTTGTAGTTTCCTTTGTAGTTAATACTTTTAGATTCAATGGAACTTAGCAAAACAGCATTAAAATATATTTTTTTAATATATATATTAAGATGACTGTCCTGGTTCCAGTTAGGACAGAGTTAATTTTTCCTCATAGTAGCTGGTAGGGTGCTATATTTTGGATTAGGATGAGAAGAGCGCTGATAACATGCTGATGTTTTAATTGTTGCAGAGCAGTGTTTACACCAGGCCAAGGACTTTTCGGCTTCTCGCTCTGTCCTGCCAGCGAGCAGGCTAGGGGTGCAGCAGGAGCTGGGAGGGGACAGACCCAGGACAGTTGACCCAAACTGGCCAAAGGGGTATTCCATACCATCTGACGTCATGCTAAACAATATATAGGGGTAGCTGGCCGGGGTGGGGGGCCGGCTGCTTGGGGATAGGCTGGGCATCGGTCAGCAGGTGGTGAGCAATTGCATTGTGCATCACTTGTTTTCTTACACATTATTATTATTAATACTATTATCATTATCACTATTATTATTATTATTGTTATTATTATATTCCTGTCTTAATAAACTGTCTTTATCTCAACTCACCGGCTTCACTTTCCTGTTTCTCTCCCCCATCCCATAGAGGGAGGGGGGAGGATGAGCGAACAGCTGTGTGGTGTTTAGCTGCCAGCCGGGTTAAACCACAACAATGACAAATTCAACATTTTATTTTCTTACTGTTTACTAGATTCAGACTTCTGTAAAACCATAATTTCAGTGATTCTCATCTAAATTCATTAGAACAACAGGCACGTCTGGTACCTCTGCATTAAAAGAACACAGAACATCCCTCTACCTTGCCCTTTTTAACCATCATATGCAACATCTTTTTATTTTATTTTATTATTTTATTTTATTTTATTTTATTTTATTTTATTTTATTTTATTTATTTTATTTTATTTTATTTTATTTTATTTTATTTTATTATTTTATTTTATTTCAGATTACCTAAATCAAAGGGAGAAACTACATGTGGAAACTTCAACAGGCAGTCCTCAGAGTTGACTTATTCATTCAAGGTTATAAACCCTAACCCATCACTGGTGTCCTGTGAAACCAGGGCTTGAAAATTAATTATTGAGGGGGGCTGGGGTATGGGGAGAGAAATGCAGATGGAAGATATAAACTATTGGATTCTCTGTTGTCACAGCCAGAAAGCTTTTAGGCTGTTTTTTTGTTTGTTTGTTTGTTTTTGTAGTTTGCTGGTCATTGACAATCACTTTGGTGCTGCTTGTGGATATTCAAAAGTTGAACAACAGATGAACAAAGAGAACAAATTGTGTTGGTTGCTATGGGTTGCCTTCAGATGTTCTTGAACAAAATTTGGAGATAGCATCCGCTGGTACATTATTTCTTGTTTGTCTCAACTTCCACAAGTAACTTCTGAGTAAAGAAGACCCTTTTGTAAAAAATTCTCCATTCTAACTAGGGTTCAACTGAATGATAAAAAAACTTACATGACACTTTTAAACAGGTTTTAATATTGTTCTCACATATGGTTTTCCACGTCTTCAACCAACGACATCATATGAAGTCATAAAATGGAAAAGCTCTACTGTTTACAGTTAAATATCTAATATCTGATGATATTGCAGAAGGGCAAAAATGCTCTTTAATACAATCTCCTTGTTCTCTTTCAGATATTTACTGAGCACATTTTGAAACCTCATTCTAATTGTCTTAATTTAATTAGCCTCCTAGTGGCTTAATTTTTCTTTGCCCATTTAAATACTGTATTATAAGCACATTTGTAAATCACATTGTTCTTAGGCCAAAACATTTCATTCAATGAATGATTGCTTATATACTATAACAATTACCCCAGAAAATTAATGCCTTTGAATAAAGATGACACTTAGTGATGCTTTAGTTCAAATTCCTGAATTTATGCTACAGTTAAACAGGATCTGTCACTGCATTGTACTAATAACAAATTTACTCCTACACTTCAGAGAAATAACAACCTATCAATGTTATTCTTCCTTTATAAATTAGCTCCAAAACAAATTATCTTATTGGATGACTTGTTAGTGTGAGAGTTATTTTGTCAAGATTTTTGGGAAGGGAAAAAAAAAAAAAAAAAACACTAAAGCACTGCAGCTTCCTGAGCCAAATATGTATATATAAGACCAGAGATATTTTGTTTTAGTGTTTTCAAAAGCTGCATTTCAGCCATGCTCACACAATTAATGTAGAAATGAATTACATGAAGAATTTCATTTGGGCAGAACAGGATTACCAGCTTCAATGTATAACCTGTTGTAAGTCTGATTTATGTTGGGGAACTTATATTTTCCATAAGGGTGGTCACGGAGACTATGTCACCATAGTAAATCCTGTAACACTTGATAATGTTCCCTGGCTCCAGGGCAGATGGCAAGGCAAGCTTATAAGAAACATGACACACATCAGTGAAAAGTGCCTAAAGTGGGAATATATCCCTCCAATTCTTTGTACTTTTAGAAAGGAGAGGTGCTTGGATAAATAATTCAGCATTTCTGATTAGCACAGATTGACCAGTAGGATCCAAACCTACTCTAAAATCTGCATTTCTCCGTATTCCAAAGGTATTCAGTCTAGGGCTTTTTGTTGAAGGTGCATGTCTATTAATTAAGATGCATTTCAATTAAACAGAGTGAAATTTTTTTCATCAGGGTGCTTCTTTTCAGTTACATAATGTGATCTGGCTGGCATAAGATTTCTGTTATACCGATTCGATTTTTTTTTTCTCCCCAGGAATGTCATTCTTGTGTAAAGTTGTATGTTAACACTCAGGCTCCTTAACACTCTATGGACGTGACCCAAAATTGTGAAGATACTAAACATCGTTCTGAAAATAATTAAAGTATAGGGGGGAATCGAAATCATCTTTGGGAAAATCAGTCTCCTAGGATGCTCCTGTCACATTCTGAAACATGCACAAAAGAGCTTTCAGTACAGTGAGAGCTAAAATCTAAAGAATGAATGAGGAATATAATATCGGAGATGACCCCTAGCATTAAAAAGTTATTTATATAGAAAGATTTGCCTACCCTATGGTAACAGCTTGTTGGAATAAAAGCAGCTTAGGCCCAGGACTGAAATAAAGCGGAGTAGAAGCACCAAAGACAGACATAATACTATTAATTAGTTTTCTTAATTCATCACTGTTTTAAATGGTAAGTTTCTGTAAGGTATTACAGAATTTGGCCTTCTGTGCTAAAGTATATCACAGATATCCTCTTGCTTAAAATGTTGATAATTTGCATATTAACAACTCAGAATTGTATATTAGTAGGCTAAATGCCTGTGTTGCCCCATTTGTCTACTGTTTTTATAAATTTAAAATAAATTACAGAATTGAAATTACATAATCCTTATTTTTGCAGACTCACATAATAGCTTTTTATAACCTTTTATTTATTCACATGTCTATTCATTTAAATTTTCATAACATAATGCAAAAGATAAGAGAGGTAGAATATAACAGGAGGCTTCACTGTCTATAAAAATATTATACTTGCATTACACATGAAGAATATGATTTCCAGACTTTCCTGTTTATTATCCTAGTGATTTTCGTTTCTACATTTTAATTTAAATAATTGTTTCTTTTATGTGAAAAAAAAATATCTTTGGTTCTTTGAAGTATTCAAATCTGCACACGTTTTCACACAATGTCAACACATGCTTAACTTGTGCTTTGACATATGTATACAAAAGTAAGTATAACACCCAGAAGTTATTGGATGATAAAGGATAGTCTTAGATTTCCAAGGTTAATAAAAGGATGCACAGTCTGAGTTCACTGTGGGCTGAGTACTGCAACTGAGTTATAGGGGGTATAAACCACCAGCATTGCCAAGGCATGTGTAATCTAATGGATGTAATTGATGGATGTAGTTCTTTGCAGAGGTAATTGTTGGATCAGAATATAAACATATAGGAAAGGGTTACTTTTCTATATGATGGTGGGGAATTGAATTCTGCTCCAGTGCTTTCATTCTGCTGACAGCCGTACCAGAGGAGTAACACTATTGCAATTGGCCATGATTGATATTAAACTGCTGTTTAGTAACTGCTTAACTGCTGTTAAAATCATTTATTAACATATGTAAAACACATAGTTTCTGTCATAGGTAGCATCTTATATGGTCACAAACATTTTATGAGAAGTTGCTAAAGGAAATTATATGCTTTGTTATAAGCAACCTATTGATCAGTTAAAGAATAAGGTAATACAGTTGTTCTGAAAAGCACAAACACCATCAATAACTGGCAAGTCAACAGTTTCTACTACTGAAATATTAAAGACACGGTTGCTATATAGTTGGCAAGGTCCACTTCTCCTCTAACCACCTGATTTTAAATGTCTCTTGTATTATTGAAAACCTCTTTATATTCTTCTTACTGCCTCTTCATCTGAGCATGAAATTAGAAGTATTATAGATTAAGTAGTAAAAGAAAATATTAAAAAATACCACCAAAAATAACCAAAAACGTATTTGTCTGTAAGAGCATCTTGTGGGGAATACAGTGGTCCTATGAAATGTGTTCAAGAAAACTAAAAAGTCAGGTAGAAAAGGAACAGTGTAATGTGAGCCTGTTTGCTTCCTGGATTCATACATATTCCTAAAATCACACAAAGATATCTTATGTAGGGATCCAGTAAATGAATTGCTCTGAACAGAATATTAAGTATTCCTGGCTTAAATTATTTATATCCGTATCTTCATTTGTAGTTTTGTGTGTGAATGGATTATGCTTCAAGTATGGTAATGCCCCTACTATGTTCTAAAACATTGCTAGTTTGGGTATAATATGTTATACCAGTATTGATTGGAAACTATGGTGGGCTGCAATCTTGAAATCTTGGCTTTTCGTAATTTCATGGTTCACTTACTAGTTATGAAAGCTAGTCTTGGGCTTAGAACATATACGCTGGAAGAGCAGAAGCTAAAAAAGAGGATATAAAAAGTCTGTTAGAAGGTGTGACTCTGAATTTGGCTGCATTTTGTTATTATTATCCTCTATGAACACTTAATATGTTAAAAAGACAGGTAGGTATCTTCCTATATAACATGGCATCACATTGTACTTTCTTTATAGTCCTAGTGTCTGGGTTGTTTTATTAGCACCTACTTAGCACTTAGATTTCTTTCAGTAAAGACCCTGGGCATTACATTCATGCATCATGTATTATTGTCTTTTTCTTATGTCACAGGTGTTCGAAATGTTTTTCTTTTTTACTATTCTGCTCATTTCTAATGGAAGAAAATTATACTTAATAGCTATATTTTTAATTCTGGGCAAAAGGAAAAGTCAACTGTAAGGTTTTAGAACTCTGCAGTAAGACATCAAAAGCTTTCTAAAGAAGAGTATCACCTGAGAGAGAATTTACTCTCAAGGCAAGGTAGTACTCTAAATTTCATGAGGGCTTGACTTGAGTGTCAATCAAACATGTCAATAGCTTAGAAATGAGTCATGTCCTAAAGGAGAAGCTTGTTAAAAATCCAAAGATATAGAAAGGTTTAGGGAAAATATCTGTCTTGAGAGACAGTTAGAGAATCTCAGTAGTAACAGGGAAGGTAGAGAAGTCATATAGGCTCTCCAGCTGCCCAGGAGCAGAAAAACAGGACTGCCCCACGATTCAGGGTGAACTGTGAGACAAGGGTGACCTTGTCATAGGCAGTGGCCTCACTGGTGGGGTACTGTCCCACAGCAGCAAAGAAGGACTGCAGTCATGACATGTGTAGGTTCTCCTGTGATTATAAGACAAGGTGAGGCAATGAACTGGGGCCAGGGTTCACTGAAGAAGCACACCCAGTGCAGAAAGAGACAGGACCAGATATGAGGCTACCTAGCGCAAGGGTCAACATAGGACTGCCAAGGCTTGTGATGAAATAATGCTCCTGGGACAATGGACAGTATGTGGGCAAAGGTCCTAGGTTAGGCTGGGCAGGTCCATTAAGGCTTAGTAGTGTCCTCAGTGGACATTCTTGAGCTTGGAAGAGGTCATCCTTGAGTAGTAACCAGCTTTCTTGGGTGCCTCCAGGACCTTATCCCAAGGAACTCTTTCAAGCAGACCCCTAAAGAGGTGAACATCTACTCTCCTGAAGTCTAACGTTGAGATATTTTTTATTGTCCTGTTGCCTCCTCTTGGGATCCTGAACTCCACCACACCATGATAACTGTAGTTAAGGAAGACAAGGTACATAACCATGGTGAGGTCTGAGAGACAAGGAAATGTATTTCATTTAACCAAAGTACATGGCTGGAAAATAAATAGGTAAATAAATAAATAGACAAATAAGTAGACAAGCTTTGGGTATATATGCTGAAAAAAAAATCTGTATTGAATTGGATGTAGAATTTAAAATTCATCCACAAGTTTGGCCTACAATCAACAGGGGAAGAAACTTACAGAATTCTAATTCCAATTTGGCCCTGTGGTGTACTTTTTTTTTTTTAATATATGATTTTTTTTTTTAGGTGGGAAAATAAAATTTGCTATTTTACAGAGGTATTCCAAGGATGAACTCAGCAACATTTCTGAAGTTCTTTGATCATCTGTGATCAAAGATCTTCTCTAAAAGCAAAGTATCAATAATTGAAAATAAATTTATGAACTGATAATTATTAAGGTATTTCTTTTCTGTTTTAAGGCAGCTATAAGGTAAGGAACTTTCTGATTATTAATAGAATATCTTTTCTTTTTTTTCTCCAAAATTCACTCAGAGGTTAAAGAACACATCAGGGCATTCCTGTTGCAGATGGAAGCTCTGATAGATCTTTAGCTTTACACTTAACCCTGTTGGTTTTTTCACTTCTTCCAACACATGTTCTTACAGGGTGGATTCTAATACTAAGGTGTGAAGAATATTTACCAGAAAAAAACAGTTTCAAGTTCTCTTTCAAGTAAAGACTTTTGTCATGAAATTAGTTCTGATATATGCAAAATTATTTTGCAGTAAATGGCCAGATTAGTGTGCAGTTAACTTTAGTTAGCAGAGTTTTGTCTCAGGATTAGCTATACAAAAATAAGAAAATGCATCAACTGTAGTACAACAACAGTTGTACTATATACAACTATAGTACAATATCAACTATAGTACACAGTCATTTCATTGTCATTTATATGTCCTCTCCCATACCCGATCAGTTTCTCTACAGTTGTACCTTTATTTTTGCCTCAGCAGTTAGGCAACATGAGGGACAGATTATAATAAATTACATAAAAGCCAGGTATGTTGATGCTATATTATCCATATAAAAAGAAGGCTGTTTCTCTGAGCACTGTAGATGTGTGCCATATGGGAGATTTAGAAGTATTTCCTAGCT
The DNA here is from genome assembly GCF_964211835.1 of Anser anser. NCBI lineage: Eukaryota > Metazoa > Chordata > Aves > Anseriformes > Anatidae > Anser > Anser anser. The sequence goes on from NC_139720.1 coordinate 199,532,858, forward strand.
AATGTCTGCAATTTGCTTGTGTCCTTATTGAATACAGTTGTTCCATTTAGAAAAAATAAAAAAAAAAAATATGTGCAGATAGAAACAGAATTGTGAAGAGTCGGACTAGCCAGTCCTTGTGTGCACACAGACTATGTGCACAGGAAACTTCAGGGGCAGTTGCAAGAATCTGCCAATATAGACATCAGCTTAGTTACACTCTTCTGGTTCACATATCCCAAACTGTCTTTTTAGTCAGAACTCTTTCCAAAAATCTCTTAATTGCTAGCTACTCAGGTAGCACAAGAAACATTACTCGTCATCTTTTTGTCCTTTCCCACTCTACAGCTGTTTCTGAGTTTTAAGGCTGTACAAGCTTATGTTGTCAAACCTCCATCACCACTTGCTAGTATTTCCATTTAGTCTTGTCATGGGCTAGTGGCTTCTATTGTTTTGACTATTGCTGAACAGAGGGTTATCTAGTTATTCCTTAATGGAAGCCTTCTAAAATTCCTCACAGGTTTACTATGGCATATAGATCAAAAAAATGATTCTGAAAAGCTCCTCTGGCGGAATACTTGTCGGTAGAATTCTGAACTCTTATTGTTTCAAGAAATCCTGAGTACTAACTTTTTTTTTTTTTTAATTTCAGTATGTTTGTATGTCTGTATGTATACAGGCACACATGCACAACCTTTTACTAAACTCCTACTAACTCTGACATACATATTCAAAATAGTTTATTTTACCAAAATGTCACATGTATTTATCAAAGGTTATTCAAATATCAAGCTTAGTTTGATTTGCATTTCTTAGGTTTGGACTTTGCTAAGTACCAAAGTATTTATGTACTTGGCACTTCCAGAATATAGCGGAATGCACATATTTTCAAGGCATCACAGTTACTGTGTGGTTTGTGCATGATGTTAAGTGATAGAAGTTCTGAATTAAAAAATAAAATCATACTAAGAAGAGCAAATTTCATCCTTATCTTAGATTGTGACCAATACCTAGATCTTCATTTGGATTTCACATCATATTTTCTAAAAGTATCACAAGAAAATCAGTGAAATTATCCTTGTAATAAAGCAAAATAACATTTTTCTCCAATTAAAGCAATCACAGCAAAGGAAGATTATAGAGTTGAACAGCCAAATGCTTTGCACTCCATACAAATTTACACAAAGGAAGTCAATGCACTACTAGCAGTATTGAAAGTTCGGAGCCTGACTTGGAAGATCACCCTGGATACTGGAGTGATGTCTTTAGCAGAAGTGTCGCGTTCGGCTCTGTTTCAGGACCAAAAAAGCACTGTGGAACCTGTACAATTGGGTCTTGGGTTTCTTCAGAATAAAACCCCTAACATGCAGAATGTTTCAGACATGCATGAATAAATCAATAAGCAAGTAGTTATGTCATGATCATAGAAAATAAACCCACAAACCAAACATTTTCTCTGTCCAGTTTGAAAATAAATCTCTATTTTCATAGCCTAATATTTATTTTTATCTAGAAAAATATCTGGTCTGAGTACATCCATAATAAAATTTTCAGTTAGACTTTCTAATGATATTTCTTTGACTAACTTATTTTCCAACAGAAAAAAGCAATACTGTAAAAAATCCTGAATCAGCTTCACAACGTTGGAACTTCTAGTGCTACACAAAACTGTCAATTGCTATCTACTCATATAAGAAAAGAGCTTCTATTTTAGATATTCTTGATCAACTATTTAATCTACCTACAAAAAAAAAAATACTTCAGAATCTAGAGATTTCTCAAAATGCAATCCATTTTTACACTTGTAGAGGATCTTATATTTGCCAAGCTCTTTGCAGATATGGGGGTGAGAAAATTACTTCATATTCTTCTTCATCTCTTTTTAATGACACCTCAGATTCTCTGGTAATAGTGGGATTCTAGGAGATTTAAGGAAAAACAAAACAGCCAGAGATCATATAGTGCTAAAAGGAAAATCTTCACAAAGTTCCCTCACCCCTCCTTTTGCTTCTGACAGAACCTTCTTAACCATGGTGTCACCTTCTCATTTTTTATGCATCTGTCTACTTTTTATCACTGCTTCATTTTACATCTCAGCAGGTCTGCCTACCCTGAAAAATACACCTGCATAAAACCTGCAAGGAATAGAGAAAATACATAAGTAGGGGAGAGAAAGGAAAAGAGAGCTCTCTGCACTCTTATCACACCTTTTAGCATCTATCATTTTCGGGTCTCTTGTGATTCATTCACCCTTTCAGTATGTAAAAGGCCAAAGAGAAGCTGCAGTGATAGTAGCATTCAAGATGAATATCAAGGAGGCAGGGACTCTGAGGAGAGCAATATTCAAAAATCCCTTGGGAATAAAGGTCACAGAAAAAGAAGGAGAGATTAAATAGGAGCAGTACAGAGCAATCAGTCAGACAAGTTTCTGCATCAGAGTGGTCTTTGAATAATAAATGACAGGAAAGGAACCATAAGAACACGAACACAAAGACAGCATTTTGAGAAGATGTTGCTTTCCTGTGTTGTATTTGCCCTACAAGCCTGGACATAACAAAATATTGTTTTTCAATAAAGCCAAACAGGGTTTTGTTTAGTATTGATTGAAAAATAAATGTAAGGGGAGTTGTTTTATGCCTTCCTTAAGGGCAAGATGCATTTACTTAAGCCCATTACCAGGTTAACGTAGCCATAGAGCATAAACTGTGTCTTCATTCAGAAGACGCAAAACTCATAATGGATCCAATCCCTAGAACTCATCACAAAATTATCTTTTTGTTACTTGTCATATGCTTTACATTACCAATTATGCCAAAGAATTTTTGTTGCTGGTGCATAACACTGTCACAAGAAAGTCTCCATGAAAAAGTGTGGAAGTTGAAAAGAAGCAAAGCGGTAGGAAGGAAGAGAGAGAGAGAGAGAAAAGGAAGGAAGGAAGGAAGGAAGGAAGGAAGGAAGGAAGGAAGGAAGGAAGGAAGGAAGGAAGGAAGGAAGGAAGGAAGGAAGGAAGGAAGGAAGGAAGGAAGGAAGGAAGGAAGGAAGGAAGGAAGGAAGGAAGGAAGGAAGGAAGGAAGGAAGGAAGGAAGGAAGGAAGGAAGGAAAGACTGGAGAGATGCATGGAGAAAAATGCCAGGCGTACCAGGGGCTCCTGAGACTGGTAACTGAGCATGGACTGACACAGACACAACTTCTGTCCAACCTTCCTGGACCAACTGCAACCTCCCTTACAGGAAAGGAATTTGAGATCTAGCATCTCGTTAGTGAAGAAACATATGAGAAAAGCAAGTAGGGTAAAAGCTCTCATCTCATTGGCTCTTAAATAAATCCAAGTATCCACAACCACTATGGGTTTTCTTTACTTTGTTCTATCTGTTACAGCTACAATACTAGTATCAGGAATAATTATTTTACAATTTCAATGGTTATCAGATTAATTAGCAGTATCTCATGTCATTGCAATTAAACTTCTCACAAAAATATCACATTATCCGAAACCACCATTTTGTAATACAGCAAACTAAAAATGCTGGTATTTTGTAAAATATAATTGTTTTGCAGTTGAATATTATTTGAGATTTATTTTTTTTCCAATGATTTACATAAAAGGTTTTTACAATTTTTTGACAATGACCTTTTTTTTCCTTTTTTTTTTTTTTTCTTATGACCTTTGCATCCTCTCAGCCAATCTGAAACCCTGTGGACTACTTTTGGAAGCTGCATTTTTGTACATGTTTCCCAGCAGGCAGGCAGCTCCTGAAATCTGCAAGTGAGAGCTCTCCTTCTCAGCTAATGGCTGCATGCTGACTACCTATAGCTTTCTGACCTTGTTTCCACAGAAACCACAAGAACATGTTAACTTTAAGCAATCTTATTTGAATAATGGAATGTGTTCAACTTAAACAATATCACTTTTAGTGAAGAAACTGCTGTTCTTTTGTTTTTAGTTCTGCATTATATGCCTCCCAGCCATCTCATGATTCTTTTTCACTCTACTTCCTTCTTTTCTTAAATGATAACATTTGTGTCAAGCATCTAAAACTAATTAGATGATGCAGTATGTGGTATGCCCCATGTAATGCAAAATTCTGAAGTTTCAAAAGAACAAGTTAAATTTAAAAGCTGACTCACCTATTATGATATTTGTATGGACAGAAAGATAAACATAACAAGCTAAGTAGTTTGGTAGGGGAGAGGGTAGTGAAGGGAAGGGTAGTGAAGGGTGGAAGGGAAGGGTAGGGAAGGGACCCCAAATCTCAGTCTCATCGTCTGCTATTATGGGCAAACATTTTATATAATCTCCCTGATAAACTAATTGATCTTCATATTAAAATACTTATTCTACCATTGGTCTCTGGGGCGGATATTTGGAATTTCATGTCAGGCATGGCCAGGTACTTTCTTTATATTTCCAGATTAAATTTATAGGCCTGTTTATTCTTTTGAGAATTGCATCTTTTAGGTTGTATTGGGAATGTTTCTTTTCTACCAGGGGAATCTACACAGCTTATTACAGAGTCATCAGAAGTACAATAAAGATGCCATGATCAGACACATCTTCATGTGTAATTATGTACAGCTAGCCTTAGCAAAAGGCCTGATCAGTGAGCTCAGTGATCACACCCCATTTCTCAACCAGTTATTCTTGCAGCCTCGCTTCCCCCTCCCACTTTCTCTCCCACATCTCGATGTTGCACAAGGAATTGCTAAGGTTTCAGAACAATTCACACTATTCATATCTCACCCTTAAGTTCATCACAGAAGTTTTGCCTAGTCAAAGACTGGGTAGTGCTAATGAGCAGTACAGTAATAAGGCAGCAGGCTGTGGTAAAGTCTGGAAATACTTATGTTTTCATTATTTCTGTAACAACATAGTCTCCTTCTCGGTTGGACAATGACAAAATTCTCTTCCCATTGGTCATTCAGCTTAGCAAAATGACCAAATCAATCGCATTCCATCTCAGAACAAAGACTCTCCATTTATCTTCTCTTCCTAATAAGCTTACCTGTTCTACTTAGACTGATCTACTGCTTAGTGAATGATGAATAAGAATAAGAATAAGAATAAGAATAAGAATAAGAATAAGAATAAGAATAAGAATAAGAATAAGAATAAGAATAAGAATAAGAATAAGAATAAGAATAAGAATAAGAATAAGAATAAGAATAAGAATAAGAATAAGAATAAGAATAAGAATAAGAATAAGAATAAGAATAAGAATAAGAATAAGAATAGAACAGATCATTGAGTCCAACCTCCTGACTGCTACAGGGCTAACCAAAAGTTAAAGCATTTTAATGAGGGCATTATCCAAATGCCTCTTGAACACTGACAGGCATGGGACATTGGCCACTTCACTAGGGAGTCTGTTCCAGTGTTTGATCACCTTCACAGTAATATATATATTTTTTTTCCTAAAGGCTGACCCTTCCCTGGCGCAGCTCTGTGCCATTCCCGTGTTCTACCATTGATCCCAGGGAGCAGAGACCGGTACCTCCCTCGGTGCTTCCCTCCTCAGGGAGCTGCAGGGAGCAGTGAGACTGCCTCACAACCTCCTCTTCTCCAGACAGAACACCACAACATTCCTCAGTCTCTCCTCACAGCACATGCCTTCCTGCCCTTTTACCAGCTTTGTTGCCCTCCTCGGGATGTTTTCAAGTACCTCAATATCCTTTTTATATTGTAGACTCCAGAACTGCACACAATATTCAAGGTGAGGCTGAACCACTGCTAAACATAGCAGGATAATCACCTCTTTTGACTGTCTGGTTAAGATGTGTTTAGTGCACCCCAAAATGCTGTTTGCCCTCTTGGCTGCAAGGGCACACTGCTGACTCGTACTGAGCCTGCTGTTGACCAGCAACCCTAGATCCCTTTCTGCTGAGCTGCTCTCCAGCCACTCATTCCCCTATCTGTTCCTGTCTGGCATTAATGTGATCAGAACAGCACCTATCCTGCAGATTAGATTTTGCTGGTGCTTCATACAGTAGCCTTGTTATTTCTTAACCTATAATGGCAATAACAAGGCAGAGGTTCCTCTTATATTCTATGTGTCTTTTTCATGAATGCAATGCTATTAACTCTCTATAGCACATGAATTTCTTCCTCTCTAATTTACAATGAACACATCACCATCTATAGCAGAAATTCTTATTACTACTTTCCAAGTAGATAACATCACACTCTGTACTACAGCATTCTGTACTGTTTTTAGTATTCCAATAATCCCGTTCTTCTGATATCCTCTTATGATATCCCTATAGATCAATGATTTACCTTCCATTTGTTCCATTTCCATGATCCTACTTTTTTCCAATATATTTAATTATAATATTACCATAAATAAGAGTAGTCAAAAGGTGAAAAAAACAAACAAAACCAGAATGAAATTATGTGATAAACTAACTTTACCTATATTCAATATAAAAATAATAATAAAAAGATGTTAATCGAATGAATGCATTTGAGTGTTATTAACATATAAATGAGAAGTTGAGGAATGTAAACATAGTCCACTGCGGCTGAAAGGTAGAATGACTATCACTATTAAAATGCAAAGAGCAATGTCACTAAGCAGTATCAGTTGGGGGTATTATACTTTAGTGGTTGCTAAAGAGAATTCTGAGTAGTACCTTTAACATTGACTGTGAGTCTGTATTAAAACAAGTAGGTTAGTAAAGCAGAATAAAAGAGCTGTAACAGAAGATCTGTGTGTCTTTGTTTAGAATTACCTCCACATTGATTTAAGAAGTAATTAGCAAATTTTGCAGTTCATACTCTACATCACAACTGGGTTCAAGGTAAGGTAGAAATAAATGGAAATTAAAATCTTATTTGTTGGTGATTACAAATATTTCTTATTAATTTAATTCATTAAAATGCTATATGTTAGTTATTTTCATTGCTGCCTTGACTTATGGTAGATAGTTAGTGCCTTCATCATATTGTAACAATTCAGCATCAAAGAGATGACATTTCCCATGATGCAATGCAGATTTGCAAATCTCACTAATCCACTGAGGGTTTTCTGAACAATCATGTTTCAGAGAATACATCCATACCAGTAGAATAAGCTATTACCAAGAACTTTCCTGGGCATTGAGGACAACCAGAAGAGAAAGGTCCAAATAGTTGTACTAGCAAATTCTTTTACTTTTAAAGTAGGCTGCATGCAAACTCTTTACTGGAAGTGATCCCTGGGGTGTTTTAACTGTCACAGTGTGCCTGGATATTGTTTGAAAAAGTAATAGATTGCATGGACCACACTGGGGTGTGTACACTGGTGGATGTACTATCAAACCACAAAAATGGACAATATTTTTCTTGGGTCCAAGGATGTTCCCAGGTTAATTTACTAGGAGAAATGTAGCAGTCTGCTTCTTGTGAGATGCAGCTTACCAGGCTGTCATTGCTATGGAGAGGCCATGGCCAGGCAGTAACAGAGCAAATTCCTGCTCGTGATGGAACCATGATCAGGGTTGGCCATGTCCCCACTGATCTATGTGCGGATCCACAGGCTGATGCCCTGGCCCAGCCTTGGCCTGTCCCTGTCCCCATGGCACTGACAAGCCATTCCAGAGCTTTGTCTGAACCCAGGTCCAGATCCTGACCCTGACCGGGCTGCTGATGGTCTGACCTAGCCTCAACACATTCCCATCCCTATGGAGGTGCCTGATGCCTATGACCTGGTCCATACGGAACCACACCGTCCCCTGTGATGTCCTAACAGTGACTCAGCAGATAGCACGTCTTTCAGCAAAGCTAAATTAAAATTTTCAATTTTGGGGAAATTTTATTTAGCTTTGAAATATATAAATAATCTCTATATTTCTGAGCCAATTTCTAAGGAACTTTTATGTGAAGCAGTGAACATTCCAAATTTCCATCTTGATTTGGGATTGAAACAAAAAGCTGAAGTGTCAGTTTTCCTACAAGGAGAAAAATACAATGTTTCTTTCCCTGTTCTAACTGTAGCTACATCTTAAAGGGATAGATTTTTTATATATATATATATACACACATATATCAAAATGTCTATCAATTACAAGAAAGAAAATACAGTAAAAAGGTCAAGCTTCAAAGTATTTTGTTCTGCAGATCAGAAGATAAAGTTGATGGCAAAATGACTTGCATAGATATAAACCACAAGCAATATTAAGTGCATCTTATATGATTCTCTCCATCGCAGTCCACTCATCTTGTAATTAATTTTGCAGAAATAGAAACAAAGGATTACAGAAATATGGAGGTGTGTGATGTTTCTCTCCTCATTAGTCCTAAGAAATAGCTTATTGCAAAGAGCCTAAGAGCAGTTAGAATACCTACAAGTTGAGAATTTAAATCAAGATACTTATTTCATTATTTTATCTCATAGTAAGATTTTATCCATTTTAAATTATTTTCTCTTTATATTTGTTTCTTAGCTAGTGTATCCTCCTAGAGGATTCAGGTTGCTAAATCTTCTGTTAAAAATGTTTTATGTCCAGAGCAAACATAAAATAGCAAACTGGATTATTTCATATAACATATGCATTTGATTGAACAAGGGAAAGGTATATGCTTTTTCAGTAGCTGGACCAGATTGCTGTTTACCAGAATAATACTGTGTTCATAGTTATGGACTACACTGAGTATTTGAATAGCCCCATACTAACCACAAAAATAAAGCCAATGACAGAATTCTAAGGAAAAAGACACATTCATGAAGAGATGCCCAGAGAGGCTGTGGAGTCTCCTTCTCTGGAGATATTCAAAAGCTGCCTGGATGCCATCCTGTGCAACGTGTTCTAGGTGATCCTGTGAATAACAAGGAAATGAATCACCACACTACTATGCCAGATTTGGATCTCTTGTCACTTTTACAGTGGTAATGCCAGTGATTCTGGTGAGGTTATTCCAGATCTCCATAAGTCTGAGATCAACAGGAGTAACTGAGCCTTCTGAAACAGAGCTGTGGAAGGCAGCATGGCCTCCCAAAAGGCAAGAGATGAAGCCGAAGATGTGACCAAGAAGAGCATAGCACAGCCCACAGGATCACAGTTGACACTAGAGAGAAGCTGGATTGGAACAAGTTGGAGCAAAGAAAAACTGGCATTTAACAGATGTGTGACATAGCACTAAGGGACTTGATTTAGTGATGGAACTCAGTAGGTCAGGTTGATGGTTGGACTTGATGATCTTGAAAGTCCCTTCCAACTTAGATGATTCTATAATTTTATAGAGAGAAGCAATTAACTTGAATAGATTTCTACTGAGAAAGAATAGAGAGGAAGAGAAGCATCTAGGAAGAAATAGATCTTCAAACTGAAGTTTCTGTACTTTCTGTAAATATTATTTTACTTCTTATCTGAACTTCAGTGTTTTTTCTTTTTGTTTGTTTGTTTATTTTTTACCATAAATGTAATTAGATTGAAAAACAAAACAAAACAAAAATAGGGGTTAGAAACAACAAAGGGAAATAAATGAATGAGAAATGGAAAGCTGTTGAGATGGGGAGGGATTCAAGGGGATCTAGAAATCACCCGCACCTTTGTACTTGTAGCCCCCATTGAGGAATAGGTTATATACAAATAAAACATATATTTTTTTTTATTTTTTTCTTGCCAAATGGAAGAAAAAATGAATAAAATTTGTGCAACTTTGGACACAGGTTGTTCTATTTAATCCAAAGTATTTTGGTTTTCACACTTTGTAAGGCAGGCAGGGGAAATAAAGTTCTGGATTCCAAGATATTGAGGTAGCTGCCTCACTCACTGGCTGCACAATTACAGCTGCCTGTGGACTTTGAAGTTCATAAGGCTTGAAAACAATGCAAGTGAGGGTCCTATGTTCAGATTTAGTGCTTGGCTGGAGAACAGGGGCATGCACGTACCCAAATCTTGTAGGGGAGGAAGTACAAAAAGCATTGAGGCTGGTGTTATCAGGTTACTCCAGGACTCATATATACAATCTGTTCAGCGTAGGTCTATCTCAAGAAAGATAATGGGGCCTCTGAGAGGATTATTTCCCTTGACCTAAAGCATGATGTTTTTGGAAAGTTGTCCATAATATCCAGGATATTAAATGATAACTTCAGAGATTTATGACTAAGATTCAAGTTTATGTTCTTCCTGATGACATTCCTATCCACTGGGATAGTCATCAGGACTTAAAAATCCCATTTTTCAGGTTACTATCATGTACTAACAGGTGAAACAGTTGCTATAATAGCTCTTTAAGTATTCTTTGTGAACTGGAAGACTTCCAAAAGGGGAGCTGGAAAGTAATCATCTAAGAATGGCATCTGCCTTTAGACTGCTGCAGTCTAAAGTATGAACCTATTCTTTTCCTCTTCACAGATTTGACTAAATTTTTTGAATCTTTCAGGTGGATATCCTTCATTCACAATATTGGAATTTCTTAAGTTCTTATTTTAGAAGTTCTTTCACTATTTATAGTCATGGTCAGAGTCACCAGTGTAGGTTGAAATCTCTGCAAACAGAGAATTTGCAACTCCAATATGCCAAACAAGTGCCTTAATCTCTGAAATAACTGATTAGAAAGATTTTCTTGAACATCTGTCCTGGCTTATATCTAATCGTGTATATCATAAGATAATCATATAATCATTTATAATGTTATATGCTTATATATATATATATAATACTTTTATATAAATATAAATCTTTGCTAATAGTATTTATGAATTTGTATTGAATTCACCAACATCCATGTTAGCAACATCTAAATTCATGGCCTTGTAGTTTATGTTTACTTTCATTCTATTTTTATTTCAGGTGATTTATCTAGCAAAATTTACTACAAACCCACCAAAATGTCGTTCACTCCATACACAAAAGTTTTGTTAAAATAATAAGTTCTGGTAGAGAAAAGATGGAAAAGGAAAAGCTAAATTATACAGTATCACCTTTACAGAAATCGAAGTGTTTGAGATTTCAGAGTAACAACAATTAAGTCACTTCCCACGTTGTCTTCTTCAGAGCCAGGTATTTGTTACTGGTATACATCCCCCAGCCTTTATCAGCCCCTCCTTTATTGACACTCTTCATGACACTCTTCTTTACTGTTTTTGTACAGCCTACAAATCTGCATGTGAGTTTCTAGTAACATACAATGATAAACAATATTAAGGAAATGTAAATATGCTACCTACTTCTAACAAAAAGAATTGGGCTTTCAAATACACAGTTAAAAAGAAAAAAAGAGGAAAATACATATCTTCTTAAAAGTGTTCATAGCAATTAAATGAAAACGTATACAAACAGAATTCAACATTTCCAAATGACAATTACTAAACTAAGAAATAAAGATATATTTTAAATAACAGAGCATAAGAACATTGCCACTTGAAAACACCTTTTGAAGCAGTTTTCATGTAGGTTACCTGTAAAAATGTTATATTTCCAGGAAGGCTTGTATCATATTTTTTTTCCTTTTTCTCAAAGGGTTTTCATGCATACAGTTTGGAGTATTACAAAAGGATTGTTTCTAGGTTTCTGCCAAGAAGATGCAAATGAGACTTCAAGGCCCCCTATTGCTAGGTTCTGCATACACATGTAGTAAAGATTTAAACTACGAGGCCCTGACCCTGCAAATACTTACACAGCTGCTGTTTAACTTTGTGAATTTTAATAGATTCTCTGAATTAGCCAGTAACATTGTGCAGGTGTGTAAGAGTGTGGGATCAAGGCCTCATTTATGCCACACTGTAAAGCAAGAAGGAAAATGTGGACAAATACATGCAGCTCAATAAGCTGTTATTATTTAATTTAGTAACTAAGACATTGCTTTGATATTAAACTCTTTGAAACAGATACTTTGTTCTTATATTGTGTCTGTAGAGCAGTGACAGTCTGGACTGTAACAAGAACTTATTAGTACAAAGAAATTACATATATAAAGAAACCTTTATATTTTCTTTGAAAATAAAGAAATAGTGTTAAATCACACTGTCTTATCCTAGAGCTTCTCAAATGTATCATTTTATCCTATTGCCAAACAATACACAAATCACACCAACTAAAAGTATATTTGTCATTTAAAAGAACACTTAAAAATGCATATAATAAGCAGCATGCGTGATGAAAGCAGAGACTCATTTTATGAAGGACAATTAAAAATAACAAATAAAACTCATACTGTGATGATTAGACTATAAAAAGTCAGATGCTAGTCAAGATTGGAAACCTACCAATTAGGAAACAACACATTATTACAATGTAACACTGTTTAACTATCCATTTATTTATTCCACAACTTCTTTTTTTCCTTTTTTTTTTTTTTTATTTTTTTCCCTCTTACTGGAGTGTGAAGACCTCCAAAATATTCTTTTTTACCCTTTCAGATGAGGGCATTGCCAAAGAAGAAGCTGAATTGGTGGACTATTCTTAGACTATTCTTCTGCAGATCAGATTTGGATATCTTCATGGGAGATATTCCCTATTCCTTTCAGCTAAGGAAGGTCTAAAATCCTTACCTTCTTCGGCACCAGGTGTTCCAGCCATCAGGAAATTGTCAAGGAATAAGAGAGAGTCTGTGGCTCTTCTGGCAGATGTGTTTCAAATTCAAAATAGCAACCTTGTTGTCTCCTTTCAAATACAGTTCATTGGAGTAATAACAGTTTTCATTTATCTTTTGGAAAGCAATTGGGCTTTGGATTCTTGAGAAGGTTTAAATGCATTTATGTAACTCTGAAAGTTTATCCACTTAGGATAAAGAATGAAGCTGAGAGACCAGTCTCCTTTCCCACAGTTGGAGCTTCAAAATAGCTTGCTCTTAAACAAGATATTGGATCAGAATGTCTTGAGACAATCTAGCTCTAGCTTTCTCCAACTAACTCTTTTCTTATACTGTGTAAGAAGCTATGTGCCTATCTCCAAAGAAATTGCACTCTAAAGGCAGAGCATATTTCATTTTCTGTAATCTGTCATTTGCATTGCATCTGGCAATAAATATTATAGGATATGTAACCAGATAACTACGCAAACATTCACAGACTGAATTCCAGTATTTACATGTACAAAGAAATATCAACATTTTACAAAAACAAAAAACAAACAAACAAAAGTTTCATCCTGTACTAGAATATTTATTTATTTTTAAGTACCAATAAAGGAATGTTTCAAAAACATTTTATTTAAGGTAAATCAAAATATTACATCAGATATGATAGTGACTTTTAGAACAGATGAATTGTTCAGCAGCGAACTAAGTACAACTCTCTCCTTTATGCAACACATTTCCAATCAAAACTTTCAGAGTTCTCTTCTGATACAGTCAGGTTTCTGAGCCATACAATATTCTGATATGGATGAAATAAAATTTCCTAATAAGAAATAGTCCACGTTTTGAATAGCTCTAGTTTTAAGGATTTTATTCCTTAGATATTTCCCTGTTCTACCAAGTATAAAGTTGTTTGTTTTCCACAGGGAACAAAGACAAAATAATCTGTTTATAACTTGAAACAACAACATAGAATTCCATATTAATACATTGGAGTCTTATATTTTCATATATTTTTACTCTTGTTACATCAAAACTTTTTTCTTGTTTCACCTTAATGCCACTATATACCAATGAAATGCATATAAAATAAATTATATCACCCCAAATCACACACATGCTCCTAAACATTGCCAGAGTGCCATAAATCAGCTTATTTTAGATAAAAATCAGCTGATTATTTATATCATGTCAAGCATCTTGGATTTATGTCTTTTAGAAAGAAATTTTTCTTGAAGTAGGAAAAAAAAAATATTTCCTTCTAAAAGTTATTCTGTGTTGAACATCATAAAAATGGCAGCTGCCAGTACATGTGTTACAGCATTTTGAAAATAATTTACCCGATGATACTGAAATAGATCAAACATTTTAATAATGATATATCCTGGATTTTTGCATGCTTCAGTTTAGGCATGTAAATGTATTCACAGAGAAGAAAAATGCAAGAAATTATATGAAAAATGCTGTGAGCAGAGTTTTAATTTTCCCAGGAGCGGGACCTCAATCACTATAGCAGTGATTTTTTATTTTCACATAGTCAAGCAGCAGCAGCTAGTTGCAGATATTCACTGCAACTGCCTGAGAGTTGAAAAAAATAAATAAAATAAAATAAAATAAAATAAAATAAAATAAATAAAATAAAATAAAATAAAATAAAAAAACAGCAAGCATTTCCTTTGCTTTGTAATACTTAAAGATTTATTAAGGTTTCTTGGAGGGATAACACAAAATAAAAACAGTTTGGTTAGAAAAACTTGTGTTGAAAAAGTAACTTCAGTCACAAATATGTTTTGTGGAGTATAAGAAAAGGTATTTTTTCCCAAAGTAGCATTATCTCAATAGTTAAGGATTTCTCTTAGCATGCAGGAGGATACAATTTAAATCCTTGCTCTTCTGACTTGGTTGTGGGATTTGAACTTAGAGATTTAATGTGCTATGTGGTTCTCAGTCCTGCTGTGTGAAAAGATGATTTCTCACCAACAAAACAATTTTAAAGACATTTTTCTACTTTTGTGATTACAGCAGACCCAGACAGCTCTGATGATTAGGGATAAGCAAGAACTTGAATATGGGCTGTCTAAGGTCCATAGGAATCCCAGTCATTTCCAATATTTATTAGCTAGTTGGGGACAGAATATTCAAATTAATTACTGATTAAAAACAAAAACAAACAAATGACAAAAAAAAAAAACAAATAAAAACTTCTCTATTACATTACACAAATGAATAAAATGAATATAAACAATTTTCAAAAACCTCAAACTTTATAGGAAATATATATATTTTTTTATTTTCTGGCATTCCATACCATCATCAATCAGCTGCTACAAAGTAGTAAGTGCAGACTCCTTTTATCTGGTTCTTCTGGGGTTTACTGATTGAAACTGAACATTTAGAAGGATGACTTCTGCATTCTCCTCCTGCGTGTCAAGTCACAGCTTTAGATTTTACCACTGGGATGTACCCAGGCAGGTTCATTTCATATTCAGGAAGTGGAGAAGCAGAGACACATAATTATGAATGATACACAGGCCTCAATATTTAATACATGAGGCAGAAAAAAAGTGAAAATAAGACAAATAAAATGTGTAAGGGATGTAATAGAGTGTCTGGAAATAGGATGAGTTTTAGAAAGAGGATGTAGAATAAAATAACTTACACACAGGTTAAACATTAACATTGAATTGGGTTGGCAACAAAACAAATTAACCAATATATATATTGGTTAATATGGAAATGTTATACTAAGTTCTGTACATTTCACAGCACAGATCATGATCAGCCCAAAAAGCTTGCAGTGTTAACAGGAAAAAACAAACAAACAAACAAACAAAAACTCAAATAATTGGAATTAAGGTGCAGAGAAATCAAGTTCTGAAGGAGAGCTTGAGCTGTGCTCTGAGATTATTGCTCTGCATAATTGAAGAAGCTCAACAAAAGAGATGGTATTTGGTGCCCTCTTACAACCCTGTTCTCCTAACCTCCTTAAATTGTCCCAAAGCCCATTAGCTCAGAGCTCCCCACTTTTCACCGAATTCAGTTCTTCTCCTGACTCCATAACAAAGCCTCTTGATTTGTCCAAAAGTCCCAAAATTTCCACTCAAAAGATGCTTCTATTTACTTCCACTAACTTCATACTGAAGGTAAACCTTTAAACCTCCTCTCTACCCGGGTCTAAGCCCTCATTCCCACATTACATTAGGGTGACCAATTCTCCCCAAACTGGCAACATTGATCCTGCATCCCTTTAGATACCAGGACCTTTTGCAGCTCTTCCTAACTGACTGTTGGAGCTAGGTATGCCCTGACTCTTTTGGCAGCAAAAGTGACATGCTTCTTGCATTTTCTGAGGATTTCAAAATCCAGGATGCTGCAGTGCTGCAGACAGCTATCAACGTTTACCTGAAAGGGAGCACAGGGAAGGAATTGTTCACTACCTTTCAACCTTTCAAAATAAATAAATAAATAAATGAAACTTTTTTTTTTTTTTTAACAACAAAATGCCTTAACTTTTGGCCATTGTGAAAAGCCTAAAGGTTGATCAGCACCAGTTTGTGTCCTGTGAAAGGCCCAGAGCTGAGGAGAGCTATTTTTATTCTAAGCTGATTGTACATTCATTGCAGTCAGAGAGTCAGAGAAACATGAATTGCAATGCTATGTGGCGTAATGACCACATGGACACCAGGGTTCTTTTAGGATCAGTAACTGCTACTTCTTTATTGAAAACATAACTTCAGCTCTCTCTTACTGAGGGCCTAACTTCATCTCTCATATTGAGGACATAACTTCATTATTCCTGTTGCATCCCCATATTGAGGACAGGCTCCCTTCTTATACTATTCGCCTCACAGCTGTACATACCCTGTGGATGCTGAGGCCTAAAAAGAAAGTAAAGCTCACACATTCTTTCACCTGGAAATCAAGGAGGAGGGATGCGCAGATAGGGAAGGTCATTCTGTTGACATTGGTGGAGTGCAGGAGAAAGATAAAGGTGACTGATGAGCAGGCCCTAAAACATGTTTCATTGCATGTGGAGAGATGCTATTACTGAGGCACTTTGGTGTAAAAAGAAGTTGCTTTACAACAAAGTTAAAGGTTTGTAACAAAGGAGTGTATTAGGCAACTCTGAATGTGCCCGTGGAGACTCCTCATACAACCAATGGCTTTTTCTTCCAGAACTGAAGTACAAGGGTTAAAGACCGGGAAATGGGAAGAAGGCAGAAGACCAGATGCAACCTTTACGAGAGACAGAAGATGCTGCTTAAGATTCTTCTGTGAACTAAAGAGACTGCGGTTAATCTGCACCACTGTACCAGCTCTTCTAATAGCTGAAAATTGCAACCAAAGCTACCAAAGTTACCTCGATCTGCTTGTAAAGTGGTTGTGAAGTGCAAGTCATCACTTGTGGAAGCAGGAAACAAGGCAGACAGTGGCATTAGGTGCAGGATAAAACATGAGATTTTCTCTAGAAGATATTTAAAATAGCACATCATGCTTCAAGAATAGGTTACTCTTATCATGTTCATCTGTGTTGTAAGAGTTTTCTTTACTTCCTTAAATAAAATCTTGCTTTTTGGCTACTTTATTCACATTTATCAGTGTGAAAAATTAGCTCTCAGAACACCAGAAAATTTAGTATAGCTTTACCATGTATTTATGTAGTAAAATTTTTAAATTTTAATCCACCCTTGCTGCTGTCACTCAAGACCTGTCTGAGGGGTTGCACTGGGAATACAGGGCATATGGAGTAAGAGTCTGTGGTGCTAATAGAAACAAAGACAAGATCTCTTGAGCCCATTTTACCTTTACAGCAAGATTCACAGGGACCTCATATTTAGCAGATGTGGGTACTGTTGTTTAAGTCCTAGCTTCTATAGTGCATTTTCCTTTTAGTGTCTTTGCTGGCTGCGATGTGAGAGAGATAAAAGGGGAGAGTATCAACAGTAAAACTGACTTAAACAAGCTGTCAAATAAGCTACTGAAAAATTAAACTATTTGGTTTGTGTCATTTTTTACATTTAGAGAGGAACATATTTATCAGGTAGATAACTAATGCAGTGCATGTCAAACCTAGTATCTGATTACATTTTAGCTAAAAAACATATACGGTTTTATATGTTTGTATTTCTGTAGTAGTCACATTACTTAGGCAGGACTGTTTCTCAATGGGGGAAATGCATTAAGGTTTGAAGAGGCTAAAAGTCTATTAATTCAAGTGAGACTACATCCTTTGTCTAAAACCAGATCCATAAGCTATGTTGTCATAAATCGGAAAAATTGACGAAAATATCACTGAGGCTTAATTACATTTTTGGAGTGTCCCCCTGCTGCAGCATGCAAAGAACATTGACCACTTTTCATTTTTTAATGTAGAATAGCCATGTTTTCTGCCAGTGCCAGAGAGCTTACTCCAGTTAATTAACTAATGATTCCTGTGATGCTATTTTTTCAGCCGTGAAAACTATCTTAGATGAGTTACTAGACTGTAGTCACAAAACAGCAGAGAAAATGGGTGCAACAGGGACTTCAGTCAACGCTTAATTTCCTTAATCCTAAACAAAAACTCATGCTAGTCTTCTTCTTTGCTGTAAGTGAGGACAATTTATAGTCATGCATCTTTTTAACAACTGGTATTAAAGGGTAGTTCCAAATGTGGGGAAATAATTATTTCGCCTGCCAGATGTTTTTAATTCAAAACAACTTGAGTTCAGCTAACTTCTGCTGAGCTGATAGCAGTGTTTCACTGGAATTTGCCTAGATTTTTTCACAAGTCTAGGACCTTGAGAAATGAGGGGACTCTCGTCCAAGGGCAGACATGTCTGAAAACTCTGGCAGCTGAAATATCATGAAAAAATAAATTGACTTGACCCAAAATGAAATCCAGTGTATATATCATTTTGAGTGTGGGAATGTAGTTTATTCACATCCTTTTGAAATGAAATAAACAAAAATAAACTGCTGGATCAGTCTGAAACAGTTGATTCATTTACCTCTGGAAGACGGAAAACCTGTTTTCTTTCAGTTAAAAAAAAAAAAATCAACCCAACAAAGAATTGCATTACAGCTGTAAAAATGACAAGTTTGGATGCTTATTTCCAAAACAATATATTAAAATGAAGTATACTTACAAGATTTTAAGCATGACTGTAATAGTATTTTATATACTTCTAAAATTCATTTGTGGGACCAAATTACCATTGATTAAAAAATGTGTCCAGCTCTTTGAATAGGGCACAAAGAACCTCCAAAAGGCAGGAGTCTATTTATCTATGAAAGAAAAAAAAAAAAAAAAGAAAGAAAAAAAAGTTTTCAGTGGTATTGTGAGTCTCTATTAATTTAAAATCTTCTCTTGATTATTATCATGTCTGTGTGTTCCACTGAACTTTCCCAGACCGTATGCTCTATTTAGTAATTAGGGAATTTACAGATTAGGTGTTTTTTTTGTTTGTTATTTGTAATTTTACAAAATGTTCAAGATCCATATAAATAGTGTTTGTTTGTGGTTTTTTTTGTTTGTTTGTTTATTTTTTGTTAGGATTCTATCAAAAAATAAAACCCAAACCCAACAATAGCCACAAAACAGAAGGGAAAAAAAGCAACAAAAAGCAACAAAAAGAAAAGCCTTAATCTGTATTTATATGGCAATTTTAACCCAGAGCTCATTCTGCCTCTTCATACTTTTTGTTTAGATGCATGATAATCCCCTTTAAAAGCATGTTACTACTATGCTCACCCCTAAGGGGAACTCAATAGCTGATCCTAAAGAAGCTAGGATTCATGCTGCCTGATATACAGATTTTCTCCGCAGTGCCCTAGCATGGAAAAGCACCCAACTCCTACTCTCTTACCAAAATCCAACTCATCATTGTAATTTTCCTTGCAAAAAGATTTGCCATCAACTGTAAGAATTCTCAAGAATCCCATGCAGAGCCAAAAATTCTGTTTTTAACCACCCTTTCAACCTTGGCAAAACATTGTTAAACCACTGTATTCTACAGAGATTTAACTGCTTGTATACTCTCCCTTCCTCCACTGACACCAAAGCAAGAGTTTGTAAGAAAAATTATAGTAGTTATAGACTGCCCTAGTTTGCATTAGGGGTTCTATCTTCTGTCAGTCTGAGTTATTTTCATCATTATCATTTAGAACATTGAAACAATATATTTCTTTTCCTTACAGTTTTGCAGCACTTTCCAGACTCCCTGTCAGCACAAGGTGGGGAAAGTCATTAAGAAAAAGTTTATACATAGAAATGGCAAATTGAATTATTGATTGATAAGTTTCCTGATCCTTCTCTTATACCAGAAAAAAAGTATATACATATTTGTCTGTTTCTGGAAAGTTTTCAAACATTCAGAAGTCCCCTTTCTATTAAATAAAAGAGATGTTTAAATAACCCATAAGAAATATTTCATTTTATCATGCACAATTATCTTAGATTATGTGCAATGCTTAGTCCTGGGAAGGAACTGGACATTGTTGATACTGTGGTGACTGTTACACTCCATAATGAACCTTTAAAGAGAATAATGACCTTTGTTCTATTATGCATTATATTTATTTTCCTACAACACATAAAATGAAGGCAAAAGGGGCCACTGCTTAGTTCTTGCTGAGACTCCAAAATTCCCAGACAACAATATTTGCTGAAGAATATATTCTTTTGCAAGAGAATTATGCTCCAACAGAATTTCAAGCAAAAAATATATATGACACAATACCTTGCTATAAAAAGGAAGCAGTTCAACAATTGTATTCATTTTCATAATTCATGTTACATCTCTATTTAACTTTAAATCTCTGTGAAGTCAACAGGGGACTGCAATCTATCAGAGAACACCCCTCTAAATCTCTTGTAAGAACACATGTCCTGCCTGGAACTGCAGTGAGCTTTGCTTGTGAATTGCCATAATTGATACAAGCTGCACAGAAGTGATAGTGCATGAAACAACACAAAATTAATGAAATACCTTGGAAAAGCAAACTCATACGGCATGAAAATTGTCTTTCCAGCTGTGTGTTCAGCAGAAAATTGTCCAGGAATTGTTCTCAGCCCTGGGCAGAGTAATAATGCAAAGGCAACACACTAAGGAAGCTCCCCAGCAGTCCTCACAGCAGGGCTTAGACAGAGCATAGTGGGAGCTGGTTCCTCAACATGGTCCTCTGCTTAGTACTGCGTATCATTTTGCTTCTTGGATGTTCAGTGAACTCATTAATATTCTGTGAGAGATTAAATTGTAAAACAAAGATAAAAAGACCTTAAAGATAGTCCTAAGACGTTTAAAAGAACAATCTACTAGTCTAAACCAGCCATCTAATCTAGTCAAAGCTATCTGCAATTTAATAATGAAGGCTGTCAGAACAGATTTGTCCTATGCCCACCCCCTCCACTCCCCCCCCCAAAACAAACAAACAAAAAAATAACACTTTCTAACAAAAGCGGATGATTCTGTGATTCTGTGATCTGGTGGTGTCGTGATGTCCATTTCTTCCTGTCAGCTACAGACTCTAGAAAGTAAATTTACACTACTTGTCTACGTTGTTATTTTAGATCGTTGAAGTTAGGTGATACTAAAATCATGATAAGAAAAGGGACTACATTGGTTTTGGAGAACAAAAGTCCTTTTGGTTCAGTATAATGGGACTGACTTGATTTAACCTGATCTGTTTTTAAACCAATCAACCTCGGTACAAAACTCCTGTGTAGACAGAACCAGACAAAGACAGAGCTATGCCTGTAACTTAAGTTTGACAGAAGAATTTTACCTCTGTGAAGAAGGAGAGCTACATGGAGGCTGAGATGTAAGAATACTTATTGCCCTACAGAAAACATTTGACCAGTGAAGCTGAGTGAAAAAAAAAAAAAAAAAAAAGCAGCTCGCTTTATTTTTCTTTTCTAGGGAATTCAGGCATTTTCCTGCTCTATTGCAGAATATTGTTAAATGTGACCAACTAGATATGGTGTTAAAGAGGTATCAGTGTGAGAGAAAAGTGCATCAATCTCTAGAAAAGCCAGTGTTCTGTCTCACAGATCTGCTACCTAGGATGCAGACATACCTCCAAACATGAATGCCTTTGTCCTAAATGCTGAATCCTCAGGGGTCTATCTGAAATTACTGTTGCTACATTGATCTTTCCAGAGCTTCACTTCCCCTGGCCCGTAACTGTGAGCTGGGTACAGCTGCAAGTCCCGGGTTCTTCCAATTCTGACTTTCTACAGTGACTGCTTGCTGAAAATCTTCCTCTTGAGCCTGCATTGCTAGACAGTTCACATCACACAGGGCACACCGATCATAGAATCATAGAGTCATAGAATCATAAAGGTTGGAAAAGACCTCCAAGATCATCTGGTCCAACCATCATCCGACCAATGTCACCCACTAAACCATGTCCTTAGCACCACATCCAACCTTTCCTTAAACACCCCCAGGGATGGTGACTCCACCACCTCCCTGGGCAACCCATTCTAGTGCCTAACTAGATGCTCTCATGGTCCACAGTTAAAGGGAAAGCCTGCAGCTGACTGACTAGAAATGAGGAATCAGACATTCCAGGCTCCGTGGCAAAAACTGGGTTTATTGACAAAATCAATTTTATTCTCCCAAATATAACAGATACACTGTCAGATACAGACAAAAACATTGAAAATTCAGACAGGGTTTTTAGCATTATCTCCCCCAGACCTGTTACATGAGGAATAATATACCAGGCAGTGCTTCTGTGAAGGTTTGCTCACTTAAAGCTCAGGAGGTTTTCAGTGAAATGTTTTAGACTCAACCAATCCATAATTTCCAAAGAAACACTTTTTCATTGGAAATTATTTCTACAGCTATTGTAGTATATAATCTGTTCATACTGCTGTCTCAGCATTAACTGTTGAACAGACAGACTGGGAGGTAAAGGTATCTCCTGTGGCAAGATACAGCTTTTTTTTTTTTTTACTTTTTTTTTTTTTTTTTTCTGGTGACAAGTAGAGTTATGCTATGCTCAGCTGTGCCCTTGGGCTTTGTAGTACCAACCCAAATGATTACTGCTTCCTGAATGCTACTGCTGGTAATTTAAAATGAACTAGCCCTCCATCTTTTTTCTGTTGTTGTTGAATACACACCCGACCACCATAACTTAGTGCCTGTGATAGCAGTCAGCCAAACACATCAATAGAATGTATATAAAGAAGTGAATGTGCTTGCAGAGCACGGACAATGGTAGCATTTGTTTTTTTTAACTCAGTGTGATTTTTTTTTTCCTGATGTTGGAAGGTCTTTCCAAATGCAGTATCTGCAGAATGAGTGCATTTTCCTGGTTTGAGTTCTGTTGATTTTTTTGTTGTTGTTTTTTTTTTTTTCTTTAGCACAGCTTAAAGTTGCTCAGTCTGACATTTGTGTTCTGTTCACACCACATACTGTTTTCAATTGCTTATGTTGCCATTTTTTCAGACTTCTTTGCTTTTTTGCTATTTATGACTTCAGGGACTCTTCTAATAACACTCTTATTGCCCTCCATTATTATGAGGAAAAGGCAGTTGCAGAACTTTGCTGATAGTGACACTGAAAAGGCAGGGCTCCTAGTAATACAGAGAGTCTTTCAACTTTTAAACAGATGTGTAAACCTGACCTGGAATTCAGGTATGAAATTTCTTCTGGAATTTTGGCACCTCTGTTCATGTCCTGATCAAAACCTGAATGTGCAATGTATTAAGAAACTGAGTAAAATTTGAAAGTCTAGAGTAGTTTCTTTACAAATACATCCTTATGGACAGGTATGTCCTTCACAGCTACCCTGGGTAGCTTTGTAGTTAACTAGCTTGTCTTCTAGAACTCAAATTTATAATTAAATCCATCACAGTTTGTCACATTACAGAGCAACTGTAACACTCACCGTGTGCACTCCCAGGCCATGGTAAATGAGAGGTCATTCAAGTTAGATAATCTACCAATGAGAAAAGGGTGAAGGCAAACTGCATTACAAATGTTGTACAGTATCTTCACTTCTGATTGAAAGGCATCATAACACCTTAATTTTTTGTTTCTAATGATAGGGTGGTAGAACTGCAGGATTTTCTTCAAACTTTTACTGGACACATGGTGATTTGTCACCATGTTGAAAGTATAAACTAATTTAAAATTTATCAGAATAGATCAAAGTCCAAATACAAATCATGAATGCCAGTGTCTAAACAGTAAAATTCCTGAATGCAGTACATTCATGCTTTATCTATTTCAAATATGACATATTTCCAAATTATTACCCGACTGGATAAAATCAAGATATAGAGAAGTGGATCTTGTAATATGAGCTATGTATACCAAAATGGCTGACCTCAAATAGCTTAGAGTTTTCCCCATATGCTTTGCAAAAACGGACTATGGTTCACCATCAATATTCTTGCAGACCAAGGCATAGTATATCATCTAAAATTTAATTCAAAATACTGGAAGTCTAAGAATTTCTTATAGCTCTTTGTGTTGGATTCTATCACTAGTATTTTCTGCCCAATGGATTAATATATACTGTATTATCAAACACTTAGAAAATTTAAGCATTGTATAATTTTGGTTTACTCCTCAAAGAAAGGAAAGTTTGTCTCTTCCTAGGGCAATATTTATAGATTTTTCTCCTCATTTAATCAATTGCACAAGCAGAGAACTTCATTTTTAATTTGAACACAAATACTCCAAATTTTCTTATATCACCCATTTAAATATTTCCTTTGTGAAGTCATACATTTCATGATCATTATTTCTCTCCACCCAGATATCTTAGATGTGTTTTTCCTTTTTAATCTGTTGTTGTGGTTTAACCCAGCTGGCAGCTAAACACCACACAGCCATTCGCTCATCCTCCCCCCACCCTCTCTGGGATGGGGGAGAGAAACGGGAAAGTGAAGCCTGTGAGTTGAGATAAAGACAGTTTATTAAGACAAGAAAATAATAATAACAATAATAATAATAGTGATAATGATAATAGTATTAATAATAATAATGTGTAAGAAACAAGTGATGCACAATGCAATTGCTCACCACCCACTGACCGATGCCCAGCCTATCCCCGAGCAGCCGGCCCCCCACCCCGGCCAGCCACCCCTATATATTGTTTAGCATGACGTCAGATGGTATGGAATACCCCTTTGGCCAGTTTGGGTCAGCTGTCCTGGGTCTGTCCCCTCCCAGCTCCTGCTGCACCCCCAGTCTGCTCGCTGGCAGGACAGAGCGAGAAGCCGAAAAGTCCTTGGCCTGGTGTAAACACTGCTCTGCAACAATTAAAACATCAGCATGTTATCAGCGCTCTTCTCATCCTAATCCAAAACATAGCACCCTACCAGCTACTATGAGGAAAATTAACTCTGTCCTAACTGGAACCAGGACATCTGTTCACCAAAAGATGTTAAGGAAACCCATGTACACTATAAAGACCCATACCATAGGACTTAACATGGGCGAGAATGAGAATGAGACCGGATAAGCATATTGCTTACAAAAGTTAAAGAAAATAAGAAAACCTAGATTTTAATAACTACATGTCAAGTGAAAGTGTACGGAAAAGAGCTGCTCCTGATTATACCGTATGTATAAAAGTGTAAATCCATTCACCTAGGATTCACAATGGGAGAAGGTAAATGAAAGCTAGTCCCCCTGTCTTTACTCTGAATAAAATGTATTTTTAGCATCAAAAAGTGTTTTTCCAAATACCCATAAATAACTTAGGATTCTATATCCCTTTTACTTTCAGAGTGCCTCAGTACTTAGGAACCTAGGATTTTTTATTTTTTTTAATTGCACATGTATTCTTTAATCAGTTGGATACCATTAAAATTTTTATCCTGTGTCTATTTTTCTCCCCATGACCATGCATTAAGAGGTTGATTCTTCACTATGCTTCAGTCACTACTGAGGATAACCCCTTGTGAGTGACTCAAATTGCCTTTGAACCACACAGCTCTCAGCTTGATTGCTTCTGCAGAAAAGTTCACTTCCTATAAAAAGGAACTCAGTGTGTTTCCTTTTCCCGTTCTGTGCAGAGAATATTCAGTCCAAAACTCCAAACAATCACAACAGACTTAACCACTTTTTTTTTTCTTCACATTTTCCAAAATTAGTAGAAACTCACACGTAGATCATGAGTCCAGTGTAAGCTGCAGAACTACTCTTCAGTACAGTTTTGAAACACTGAATACCTCTTTCTCTCCAGCTGTCACCCATTAAGTTTCTTTCACAGTGCATTGTGTTTTTCAAAGTAATTATGTATCCCCTTTTAGAAACCTTGTCCCTTCAACAGAAAACTTGATCTCAGTGCCATTTGGATGCAATGTCAAGTCTAAACATTGCTTGAGTGTTAAGAAAGGTAAAAGGTTGAAGAAAAGAAAGATGAAGGTCTGAACTAATAAGCCTTCAGAAGAGCCTGACAGAGCTCAAGACTGTAATACAGAACTGTGATTACCAAGAGAAGAAAAAGAATAAAGGAAGAAGGCAAGAAAGAAAGGAAGGAGGATATGGGTAAGAGCATAAAGCATTGTGAAAGCTGTAAACTAGACTTAAGTCACAATACCCATGATGAGACTATAACACAAGATGGCTGGAGGACACAGCTGCCACTTTCCCCTCTTTAGGTTCAACCAGTAGCAAATTTGAGCATATATCCCAGAGAGACAAAGACAGGGACAGGACACTGACACGTCCAGCCACACAGGCTGCCCGAGCCAAGGGCTGCCTTCAACACAGACACAAACAGCCAGGTCCCCTCCTCATCTCTGGCTGATAGAGATAGAAGTTCACTAGTGCAAGCACACACAGAGCATACTCAGGGTTGTAAGCACACTCCAGGTTCTAGGTAGACACACATTCGTAGATCCTTTGAGTTCCAGCACTCTCTCTGTGCCCAGATCCTGGGCCTTCTGACCACTTCACAGATCTGCTCACCAACTACTCCAACTTGAAGGTTGCTGCAAACACACATGCATATATATACAATTGTCCCTTATGTACATAATTACATGTCCCCCCCGAGCGTAACAGAACACACCTCTGCCTGCCTGATACACTGGTCCAGACCCAAGGCTCCCCACTACTTGCCAGCTAGTCCAGCTTAAAGTTTGCAGGAGAATAAACACACATACCCCCCCACACACCAGGTTGGGAAAGATACAGACATTTGGCCCCCAGCAGATGGCACCAGGCACACAGGCTGTGACCCACAGCCCTGCTCCAGCCACTGGTGTGGAGCCCTCATTCACCTCACTTGTACCATTCTGCCCGGGTGACTGGTTTGGGAGCACACACTGCTCCCGTCCCGGGAGCACTGCTCCCGTCCCGGTGGCTGGGAAGAGAAGACCCCACTTGCTCCAGTAGCTGATGCAAGGCCCCAATTCAATCCAGTAAC
Organism: Anser anser; assembly: GCF_964211835.1. Classification (NCBI taxonomy): domain Eukaryota; kingdom Metazoa; phylum Chordata; class Aves; order Anseriformes; family Anatidae; genus Anser; species Anser anser. The sequence continues at coordinate 199,559,712 of NC_139720.1, forward strand.
TGGTATCACAGTCCGCAGACCTACAGCCTTGGTCTGACTCCAGTAGCTGGCACCAATTCCACTTGCACACACGCACTGCACCAGTCACTGGTCCCACCAGTGACTGGTGCTGAGACACCTCCATTTGGTCCAGCAGCTGGCACCAATCTTTGCTCACAGACACACACGTCCCACCAGTACCATGAACATAGTCCTTGCAGTGCACATGCACATGAGAGAGAGAGTGTGAATATGCAAAGAAACAGTTAAGAAAACCTATAATGAGAATTAAAATAAGAGGATAGGACAGACTGCACTGATCAGATGCAGGGTTTGGGCAGACAAATGTACTTGACTGGACATGTTTTACACATGACCAGACCTTTTATACCCTTTTCTACCTATCTGCTCTTCATTGCTTCTGTTCCTCCTTCTCCTTGAACACCCCCTGTGGGTTGCAGAGCTCTGCAGTTTCTGCACCCTTCCAGTCTGGGATCCTTTGGTTCACAAACTTATCAGTTGCAAGGTTCACCCTTCCTAGAAGTGGCACCTGTACATTGTTAGCCCACCAATTAATGTGACCGGGAGGCTTGTTTCTGGTAATTGTCCCCATCTTAAAAGTCATTGATCTGATAACCCTCCTGGAATAAGAAATCCTACACTTACACAACCTCATCCATAGTGTGACTGACCAGTCTTTCTTCCCATCACTTCCTCCCTTTTGTATTATCTCTCTTTGCCTTGGAAAAAGGTCCTTGACCAGGCACCTTAAAGGAGAAAACACATACCCTTACAATTATGACCAAAGTTGTCAGATGAGCTACACTTCCTTGCTTCTAATTTGTACCAGAAAGCCAGAAAGTACAAGAAAGAGTGCTGTTTTCCTGGTTTGGTCTTAAACTATTCTTTATTATAATATTTATAAATTCACTATAGCAATGGGAAAGTCAGCACACAATTTCGTTCATATGAAAAAAAAAATAATAAAAAAAAAAACTAAAGTATGACTGCAACATACAAGTGAAGAAAAAGCTTTCTTCTGCTTGCAGACAAGACTGATGCAACAGTCTCTTCTCTTAGTAAACAAAAAAGAAAAATAAAAAATACATCTTATAATTTATACAAGAAAGAACAGCTAGATCAAAAAGTGAGATATCAATTCCAGTAGTTGGTTTGCAATCTCAGCTCCTCTTGGAGCAGTGTGTTAGGAATTGGCAATCTTGTCATATTTGTAGTAAAGCAGAAATTTTGCTGGGGTGCACTGCTATCATCTTAGCAGGGTCTACTGCAACATTTTCTTCTCAGCTTGCAAAAACCTCTAGAACTACTGGTGGCATTTTGAAGAAAAGGTTTTCTGGTTGAAAAAAAAAATCAATTCACTGAATGCAGTATTTTTGGAGAGAAATACTTTATCTTGATAAATATCTCCAATCCAAAAATTATGCTCAAGTGTCTCATTATTATTTTTTTACATGAAAAAAAAAAGTGTTAATTACAAAATGTCAAAATAATTCCCAGAACAAACTTTTTATTATTTGTATTAAATAATTTTTAAAATAATGTGATGGCTTGGAAACACCTGAACTAGGATCTTCCTTTAATATCAGCTGGAAAATATATATGAATTTCTATGTACTTTCATGAGAGACTTAAAGAGAGAAAGACATAAAGACAGAGACAGAAAGACAGAAGAGAGACAAAGACAGAGATAGAAGTGAGACCTAAAAAATGTTACATACTGACATTTTATCCCAAAGCAGTAAAATCATTTCACTTTCTGTACAGGTCTGTGCTGATCCCCTTTATACCGCAAAGATAAGGGCATTCAATGATCTTGGAGGCAACATATCTGAATCATTGAGCAGAAAAGCTCTCTCAGCTATAAAGGAAGATAGCACCATTTGCAAAATCCACCCAAGATTCAGTCCATGTTTTGTTCCTGAAAACAAAATAGCTGGGATAAGTTTAGTGTGTGGATCTAGCAGACTGAGGGATGGAGGCTGTCCATGATCTCGACTTATTACGGAAACCACTGCTAGGAATCTGACAAGGGTAGTAACTACATGGCCACATGGCTCTTCACATCTATCCTGAGTATGTTTTTGTACATTGTAATGACAGTGAAGAATGTGTCTGACTTGTATCAGCTGAAAGTAGAAATGAAGGCTTTGTCCAAAAACTCAGGCTGTTAGGCAATTCCAGCCTACTAAGGCTGGCTGTTGAGTTTCAAGATTTTAAGGGGACTATAAAAACAGTTGCATCAACAGCCTGAACAGTTAAAATTGACATTAAATAGATATGAAAAGGACTGGAGTGTTAACCTGGATGCATGTGAGTACGTGTACAAGGGTGAAGAGAATTAGAGTCTAGTTTCTCATTGCAAACAGGTAAATCTCAGAGTGTCTTCCCAAGGGAAATATTTGCTAAGTGCCTGACTTCTGAGGTAATTGCATCCAATTGTAAGTGCATTCCAACTGCACTTCAGAAATACTCTGTGACAAGGACAATTTATCTGAAGAATAGCACTTTCTAACAGTGACAGAGAAGTCATGGTCTTCCTTACTTAGCTCTGTGCTAAATTTGAACAAGTTATCTTGAGAGCACCCAGGATTAATGTTCAGGATGTCACTCCCAGGACTTCTCAGTGAGAGACATTCTGACCCCTTTTTTGAACCTCTAGCTATGACACTGGCATAGGTAAATATGTGAAGTCCTTGGTGTGGGCATGCTTTAGGAAAGCAGAGTATGCTAAAAAAATAATACTAGAATAAAATTAAAATAAAATAAATAAAATAAAATAAAATAAAATAAAATAAAATAAAAATAAATAAAATAAAATAAAATAAAATAAAATAAAATAAAATAAAATAAAATAAAATAAAATAAATAAAATAAAATAAAATAAAATAAAATAAAATAAAATAAAATAAATAATAAAAGGGAAGGGAAGGGAAGGGAAGGGAAGGGAAGGGAAGGGAAGGGAAGGGAAGGGAAGGGAAGGGAAGGGAAGGGAAGGGAAGGGAAGGGAAGGGAAGGGAAGGGAAGGGAAGGGAAGGGAAGGGAAGGGAAGGGAAGGGAAGGGAAGGGAAGGGAAGGGAAGGGAGGAAAAGGAAAAGGAAAAGGAAAAGGAAAAGGAAAAGGAAAAGGAAAAGGAAAAGGAAAAGAAAAGGAAAAGGAAAAGGAAAAGGAAAAGGAAAAGGAAAAGGAAAAGGAAAAGGAAAAGGAAAAGGAAAAGGAAAAGGAAAAGGAAAAGGAAAAGGAAAAGGAAAAGGAAAAGGAAAAGGAAAAGGAAAAGGAAAAGGTACATGTCATATGTACATACATAGGTATCTGTCTTTAGAGGTCTGTCACCTTTGATTACTTTTGTGGTCAACAAAGGAAGTTCTGATGACCTCCAAAGGGAGAGAAAGGCTGCCGAAATTTTGCTCTCTCCATCGAGATGAGGAGCCCAAGGCAATTCAACTGCCCTAATTTCATGGAATTAATCCAGGATATCTTTTTTTTTTTTTCCATTTATGATAAAGGGTGTTCAGAGGAGGCGGTATCTGAGTTTGGACTCCTAAGTTAGTGTCATGGTTTTGTCTGGGACAGAGTTTGTTTTCTTCATAGAGGCTGTAGTGGGTTTACGTGGCAAGTCTTTGGTAGTGGGGGGCTGCAGTGGTGACTTCTATGAGAAGAATCCAGAAGCCAGTTAGCTAGTTTCAGCCTGCTGCAAAGGGACTTTCTACCGGTCAGAGCTGAGCCAAAGGCAATGTTGTTTGCGCATCTGTGAGAACAGATTTAAGAGAGGGGAAAAAAAAAAAAAAAAAAAAAAATGGACGGCATCCAGTGGGTGGGAACCTATGTGGAGCACAGCAGAGAGTGACTGTGAAGGAGCGGCAGAAACGAAGCACCCCCATTCCCCATTCCCCTGTGCCAATCAGGGGAAAGAGGTGGAAGAGGGTAGACAGGGGGAAGGCGTTTTTAGTTTTTTGTTTGTTTGTTTGTTTTCTTTTCTTTGTTTCTCACTTCTCTAGCTTGTTAGTAAAAGGTAATACATTTCTTTAATCTCCCTACGTGAAGTCTGTTTTACCTGTGACAATAATGTCTGAGTGATCTCCCTGTCCTTATTTCAACCCTTGAACCCTTTTCATCATATTTTCTCCCCCTTTCCTTTTTTTTTTCTTTTTTTTTTTTTTTGGGGGGGGGGGGTGGAGGGGGCAGGGAAGAGGAGTGTGAGAGTGGTTGTGGTGGAGCTTGGCTGCCCACATGAGTAAAACCACCACAGAGGCGCACACAGTGCTTTGTTTTGGATTTCTGATGAAAACAGTGGTGATAACACATCAACGCTTTCAGTTATTGCAGAGCAGTGCTCACACAGAGCCAAGGACTGTTCAGTTTCTGGTGCTGCCCTGCCAGCGAGGTACCTGGGGGTGCATAGGGAGCTGGGAGGGAACACAGCCAGGAGCTGATACAGACTGGCCAAAAGGATGTCCCATACCATATGAGGTTATGTTTAGCAATAAGAGCTTGGGTAAAGAAGTAGGAAGGGGAAGACTTTTAGAGTGGTGGCTTTTGTCTTCCCGAAGACACAACATTATGTGTAATGAGCCCTGCTTTTCTGGAAGTACCTGAACTCCTGCCTGCCAACGGGAAGTAGCAAATATATTCCCTGTTTTGTTTTGCTTGTGCACGTGGCTTTTCTTTTACCTGTTAAACTGTCTTTATCTTAACCCACTTCTGCCTTTCCAATTCTCTTCCTCATCCCACCTGGGAAGACTGAGCAAGAAGACTGAAATGCCTGGGGCTAAACCACAACAATTATAAACTGAAAATCAGGCAGAATGCATGTTCAGAACAGGAAACAACCCAAGCACAACCACTAACGTCTGCAAAAGATAAACACTTGACCACATTCATTAAGTTGGTTAAGCAAGCCTACATCCTACAAACAACTTTAAAAGGAATCCAGGGTCATAAAGAATGATAGATAACAGACACTTTTGCTCTCACTTACCCTTGGATCTCTCCTACACCTTGGATTAGTGCCAGTTATTTCAGCAAATATACTTGGCAACAGAACCGTGAAATATGAGTAGGATTTTTCTTAATGTTAAATAAACAGTCATTGTGGGGACAGGCCTGAGCTCTGATGCTCACACGGTGGCA
>NC_139720.1:199569838-199644838 GCF_964211835.1 Anser anser
CTGTAGGGACAGGGGCAGAGCCAGGAAATCCAGGAAATTTTTATACCCCTCTATTCTGCACTTGTTAGATCATAGATACTGTGTCCAGTCTGAGACTCCCCACTACAAGGAAGGCATTGGTAAACTGAAGAGAGTTTAGTGGATGTCACCAAGACGGTGAAAACACAAGCATGACAATGGCAGTGGATGTCACCACAAAAAGACAGTGGATGTCACCATGGGCTGAAGCACTTGCCCTGTGAGGAGAGACTAGGAGAGCAATGCTTGTTCGGTCTGGAGCAGAAATAGTTTGGGGAGGAGCTAATAGCAGTTCCCAGTACCTACGGGGAGGTTATCAAGGAGCTAGAGCCATAGCTGAGCTCTTCACAGCAGTGCAGGGCAGGATGACAAGACCAGGTAGAAAGAGAAAAAAAAAGCAAAGGTTCAGACTGGAGAAACATTTTCCCATGAGGGAAATTAAGCACTGTCACAGGCTGTCCAGAGAGATTATGTAGCCTCCACCTATGGAGTTGTTCAGGACTCAACTAGATGAAGCCCTGACCAGCCTGGTCAGATCCCTTGGGAACCCTGCTTGGAATAAAAGTTTGTACTAGAAACCTCCTGAAGTCCCTTCCAACCCATGTTATCCTGTGATACTAAGGTTCTCTAATTTACAGTCTGGAAGAAATACTCATGGTTTTAATATGAAGAAACTAAAAAATCAAAATGCTTATTTACAATAAAAGAAATGAAACTTTTTTGTTATTTTTGAAACATTTTAATGACTTTTTTATTTCAACCCCTATTTCAGCAAAATCATCTGTTTCCCAGAGGATTTTTTAATACTGATGGAGCAGTAATCTTGGATTGAGGATGGTCCTTTAGGAAATTTTCAAATAGTTCCTGTAGGAATTATTTGCATCAGGAAAAGGGACCCTGGTTTGTTCTGTGTTTTATTAACATAGATTGGAAATGATAACTACACCAGAGAGCTACTAATCTTAAAGATACACAAGAGATAAAGGGGGGAGACAGGAATTTACAGGGGAGCTCAGCACATTTAAGATTTATTGTGTCTCTGCATAATTTGGCTGTATATTAGAGGCATTACTTCTGGCAACAGGAATCTCAGAAATAGTAGCTTCACCTTCTTTTTTCTAACCACATCTGTGTTCTTTAAAAATGTTAGAAAAAACATACAGAGAGAAGTCACACTCCAGTGGCTGGAACTTTTCTTTTTTTTCTTTTAAGGCCAGAGAAATGAAAAGGAAGATAAAGCAAGAGTTTGAGATCTCTGTTTCCTGTTTTGTTTACTCCAATGAGTGACCCACAGAACAGCTGCATTAACAAAGTAAAAAATAAGGTTTGTTTTCAGTGATATGATGCAAACAGCTTTGTGTAAGAACATACTAAACTCTTCTTTCTCAAGCAGCTAAGCAGTGCTTCAGGAAAGATGGCTGGAAGGGTTCTGCTCTCAGTCCTTCACCACTTCTGTTTCTGGCCCTGTTGGAGTTGACTGGTAAGAAAAGCATTATTATTCCCATATGAGAGCAAGTTAGAAGAGTCATATTCAAAGGATTATTCAAACAGAAAGGAATCTGTGTGGACAAATACCATGATTTAAATATCTCATGATAGTCTTTGTGCTCTTTGGATGTGCTGAGGTAGCCAAACGCATATATGAAAAACATCTTTTAGATTTTATTCGTTTAGCTAATCCAAGTACCTGACTAGTGCTTTTGACAGTACACAGGTGGGCAATCATTTATCTGACTCTAACAGCAGGATTAAAATACAAGCAAGGAGTGAAGCATCTCACTGACCTGTACAAATACATCGGTCACTTCCCTGCCGAAGTGTCCTACCTGTCTTTGTGCCTTAATCAATAAAGTCCTCAAATGATTACACGATTTGTTTTGTCTACTTTTTTAGAACATCTCCTTACTCACATTAAAATCATGTAGAACTTGAACGTTATACTATATTATCCCCTAGGAGACTTTTTCTCTCCTGCAGGAAAAGTTATCAGTTGCCTAATACAATCTGATTTTCAGTAATAGTTTATGTGAATTAAACCAGTGATTGTGATGCCTGTTTATGTGTAGATGATGCATGCCTTGGTTCTTTATACAGATTTTCCTCTTCTCATTATTAGGTAGTATTTTGAAGAATGACTGTGTTGGATTGACCCTCACCAGCAGCTAAGTACAGCACCCTGTTGTTCACTCACCATCCCTTCAGTGAGATGGGGAGAGAATTGAAAAAGCAAAAACTGAAAACTCATGGGTTGAAATGAAGATTAGTAAGTGAATCAAAGCTGTGTGCATAAGCAATGAAAAAGAAGAATTTGTTCACTATGGGAAGCCATTGGCAAGCAGATGCCAACAACTTCCTTGACAGCAGGGCCTCAGCATACATAGCAGTTTCTTGGGAAGACAAGCACCATAACCGCAAAAATTCCTACTTTCTTCTCCTTTCTGTGGACTTTTACTGCTGGGTATGATGTCATACCTTCCTGGGTTTATGTGGCAAGGTTTCAGTAGTGGGACAGGCTGCAGGGTTGTCCTCTGTGAGAAGACTACAGAAACTGCCTAACGTCAGATCAGAATCAGTTCCAGCTGCCTCCAAAATTGCTACAGCAGCTGGAAGAGAGGGGTGAGAGCTGAGAGAGAAGCAGCCCTGCAGCAGTCCCCAAGGTGAATGCAGCAGGAGGGCAGGAGGTGCTCCAGGCACGCAGCACAAGTTCTCCCACAGCCTGTGGAGAGGCCCCTGGTGGAGCAGGCTGTCCCCCTGCAGCCCACGGGTCCCACACGGAGCAGATCTCCACGCTGCAGCCCGTGGAGGAGCCCCCGGTGGAGCAGGTGGATGTGGCCTGGAGGAGGCTGCGGCCCATGGAGAGCCCCTGCAGGAGCAGGCCCCAGGCCAGAGCTGCAGCCTGTGGAGAGGAGCCCACGCAGGAGCAGGGGGTCTGGGGGGAGCTGCTACTCGTGGGGGACCCGCGCTGGATCAGTTTGCTCCTCACGGATAGACCCCGTGGTACGGAGCCAAGTGGGAGCAGTTCTTGAAGAGCTGCAGCCTGTGGGCAGCCCCCGCAGGCTCAGTTTGGGAAGGACGGCATCCCGTGGGAGGGACCCCACATGGAGCAGGGACAGAGAGTGACCGTGAAGGAGTGGCAGAGATGAAGCACCATGGACTGACCGCAGCCCCCTTTCCGTGTTCCCCTGCGCCACTCAGGGGGAGGATGTAGAAGAGGGTGGATGAAGGGAGATGTTTTTAATATGTTTTTAGTTTCTCACTGCTCTAGTCTGTCAGTAATAGTCAATAAATTGTATTAAACTCCCCACGCAGAGTTTGTTTGCCCATGATCATAGAATCATAGAATCATTAAGGTTGGAAGAAACCTGTAAGACCATCTCGTCCAACCATCACCCTACCACCACTATCACCCACTAAACCATGTCCCTAAGCACCACGTCCAGCCTTTCTTTAAACACCCCCAGGGATGGTGACTCCATCAATTCCCTGAGCAACCTATTCCAATGCCTGACCACTCTTTCTGAGAAGAAATGTCTCCTAATTTCTAACCTGAACCTCCCCTGGCACAAACTGAGGGCATTCCCTCTAGTCCTATCACTGCTTACCCATTAGAAGAGGTTGACCCCCAGCTCTCCATACCTTCCTTTCAGGTAGAGGTAGAGAACAACCAGGTCTCCCCCGAGTCTCTTCTTCTCCAGACTAAACAACCCCAGTTCCTTAAGCTTCCCCTCATAGCATTTCTGTTCCAGACCCTTCACGAGCTTCATAGCCCTTCTCTGGACACGTTCCAAGGCCTCGATGTCCTTCTTGCACTGAGGAGCCCAAAGCTGAACACAGTACTTGAGGTGCAGCCTCACCAGAGCAGAGTACAGGGGAATGATCACCTCCCTGGTCCTGCTGACTACACTATTCCTGATAGAAGCCAGGATGCCGTTGTCCTTCTTGACCACCTGGACACACTTCGGGCTGATGTTCAGGATCAAGCAACGCCCCCAGATCCTTTTCCTGTGCACTGCTTTCCAGGCACTGTGCCCCAAGCCTGTAGCGTTGCATGGGGTTGTTATGGCCAAAGTGTAGGACCTGGCACTTAGCCATGTTGAACCTCATCCCATCGGCCTCTGCCCATCAACCCATTCTATCCAGGTCCTTCTGGAGGGCCTTCCTCCCTCCAGCAGATTGACACTTCCCCCCAGTTTGGTGTCATCTGCAAACTTACTGAGGGTGCACTCAATTCCCTCATCCAAGTCATCAATAAAGATATTAAAGAGGATGGGCCCCAACACCAACCCCTGGGGAACACCACTGGTGAATGGTCACCAGCTGGATTTCACTCCATTCACCACTACTCTCTAGCTCTGGCTGTCCAGCCAGTTTTTAACCCAGCAAAGCGTGTACCTGTCCAAGCCATGGGCTGCCAGCTTCTCCAGGAGAATACTATGGGAGACAGTGTCAAAGGCCTTGCTGAAGTCTAGGTAGACTATGTCAACAGCCTTTCCCTCATCCAACAGGTGGGTCACCCAGTCATAGAAGGAGATGAGGTTGGTCAGGCAGGACTTGCCTTTCATGAACCCATGCTGACTGAGCCTGATCCCCATGTTGTCCCGCATGTGCTGTGTGATTGCATTCAAGATGACCTGTTCCATCATCTTTCTTGGCACCGAGGTCAGGCTGACAGGCCTGTAGTTCCCCTGGTCCTCCTTACAATCCTTCTTATAGATGAGTGTCACATTAGCAAGTCTCCGATCATCCAGGACCTCTCCGGATAACCATGACTGCTAATAGATGATGGAAAGCGGCCCAACAGTCACATCCGCCAACTCTGTCAGTACCCTTGGATGGATCCCATCTGGCCCCATGGATTTGTGACAGTCCAGGTGGAGCAGCAGGTCTCTAACTGCTTCCACCTGAACTGTGGGGGGGTTCTTCTGCTCCCTGTCCCAGACTTCCAGGTCTGGGAAGTTATCCCTGAGTACGCTGAGGATAAGTGGTCTGACTAGTAAAGTCAGATGTAAAGAAGACATTAAGAACCTCAGCCTTTTCCTTATCCTCTGAAGTCATATTCCCCTCTGCGTCCGATAAAGGGTGGAGATTCTCCTTGGCCTTCTTCTTACCATTAATATTTTTATTGAAACAATTTTTGTTATCCTTAACCATAGTGGCCAGGTTGAGCTCCTGCTGGGTTTTAGCCTTCCTGATTTTTTCTCTGCATATGCTGGCAACTTCCTTGTACTCTCCCCGAGTTGCCTGTCCCTTCTTCCACCAGATATAAACTCTTTTTCTCCCAAATACACAGCAAAAGTTCTCTGTTCAGACACATTGGTCTTCTTCCCTGACAACTCATCTTACGGCACATGGGGATAGCCAGCTCCTGTGCCTTTAAGACTTCTTTCTTGAGGAGCATCCAGCATTCCTGGTGCCCTCTGCTCTTCAGGACTGAGGTTCAAGGGATCCTCCCTACCAGTGTCCTGAACAATTCTGTCCTGAACAACAGTGTCCTCCTTTCAGAAGTCCAAGGTAGCAGTTTTACTGACTCCCCTACTGACTTCACCAAGAATAGAGAACTCTACCATTTTGTGGTCACTCTGCCCAAGACAGCTCCCTACCACTATATCTCCCACCAGTCCTTCTCTGTTCATGAACAGCAGGTTTAGCGGGGCACCCCCTATGGTAGGCTCACTAACTGGCTGAGTCTGCAAGCTGTCTTCCATGCACACCAGGAACCTCCTAGACTGTAACCTCAGTGCTGTATTGTATTTCCAGCATATGTCCAGGAAGTTAAATTCTCCCATGAGAAGAAGTGCTGGTGATTGTGCAACTTCCACCAGCTGCTTATAGAATGCCTCATCCTTCTCTTCATCCTGGTTTGGCAGTCTCTAACAGACCCCCACCAGGATGTCTGCCTTGTTGCCATCCCCCTGATTCTTATCCATAGGGACCCTACCTTATCATTACCAACCCCGAGCTCAACAACATTGAAACACTCTAACACAGAGAGCCACGCCACCGCCCCTTCTTTGTTGCCTGTCCCTTCTGAAGAGCTTATAGTCATCCGTTGCAGCACTCCAGTCATCGGAGTGGTCTGCCATCACGTTTCAGTGATGCCAACTAGGTGATAGTTTGCCTGCTGCACAATGGCTTCCAGCTCCTCCTGTTTGTTGCTCATGCTGCATGTGTTGGTGTAGATGCACTTCAGTTTCGCCATTGCACTCACCCCTAACCCTGGATGATGGTAATTGGCAAGTTATTTTCCTGTACTTATCTCAACTCTTGAGCCCTTTTTCATCCTATCTTCTCCCCCTGTTCCTTTGAGGAGGGAGAGTTAGGGAGTGGTGGAGTTTAGCTAGCCATCAATGTGAAACCACCACACATAAGAAATGAAGTATCCCTTTGGTCAGTTCAGGTCAGCTGTCCTGGCTGCATCCCTTCCCAATTTCCATTCTTCCCCAGACTACGCACTTTTGGGTCAGAGCAGGAAAAAGAAATCCTCGATGCTCTGCCAGTACTGTTCAGTAACAGCCAACATGCTCATGTGGTACAAACACTCTTTTCATCAGAAAACCAAAACACAACACTGTAAAGGCAGCTGTGAAGAAAATTAACTCCATCCCAACCAGACCCAGCATAATGACTCAACCCTTTTTACCTCGATAATAAAACAATGCAAAGGTAATGCAAACACAGAGGACATGGGTAAGAGGGCTGAAATGGGTGATAAAATGTAGTTGTGCATGAACTTAAATGGTACTACAGTAACTTCTGTCTCAACCCCTTCTGTAAGCAGGTTAGGCTGGAGAGATCTAAATTGATAGTAAGCTTTTCCAAGGTGCTGAGCATCTTCTTAAATTTATCTGATACAGGGCATCAGTCCTGAAATTATTTTTTTGTGCAAATTAAGGAATTTTGAAACTTGACTAATGTGTTTACTAACAACTATTTTTTCAACTTTTTAGAGCTGATGTAGCCATGATGATCTAATAATATAAACATGATAGGTTTTTAGTAAGACAAGTGTTTTTTATTAAGCTATTGACATAGCTGGGTAAAACAAAAGTTTTCAAATACATAAATCTCTCTTTGAGCCTTCTTTGTTTTAGCCAGATACTTCAGATACTTATCTTTTTTTTTTTTTTTTTTTTTATTTCTCTTTCAAAGTTTAGGGAGATAAGAGGGAATTGAAAAGAATAGTTTAAACATCAAGTTGTCTTAGAATTAAACAACGTCCACCAATAATTGGCACAGAGGATCAGTCATACCTCTTCTACTGCCTCTCGAACTATCATAATAACAAAGTCCATCAGAAGTTTTCACTCACTTCCCTTTCTTACCATGTTCTAGTGAATATTTAGATGTAAATCCCACTTCTACCATGTATTCTTTTGATATACTGCTCTTCCGCATTTTTTTAAAGGTTAGCTTAGATAGAGTCTGCAGTCAGCATACTGAGTAGATCACATTCCTTGGTTTCTCTCTCTGTAACATGCACGATAAAAACTAACTAACTAAATAAATAAATAAATGTAAGTGCCTAATTTAGGGGCTTGAAGTGCACCCCAAGGACCATTTGCCTGAAGGTATATTTTAAACGCTTACATTCCATATTAGATTGAGCCCTAATACTTGGGGTAAAGAAAACCTCTAAGCTACAGGATGTCTTAAACTTAGGCATTGCAGTGCTGAACCTTAATTCCTGCTGTGAATCTAGCCTCTAGAGTTTAAATGATCATTTGAACCCAGATCTTCCAAACTGTGTTGTAGAAAGCCTGTTCTCAGCACAAAGTGTATCAGAATTTAGATAAGAATAAATCTATTTCCATGAATAAAATTATCAGTTTGTGAGGAATATTGGAGCTCTCTAGCTGTAATACATAGTTTCAGGAACAGTTTCATGGTCTTACTAGAAGACACCACAGGGAGATGATAACCAATTTCAGCCATCATGATAGAATTACAAAGAGGTAACATCTTCAAAGAGCTCATCTTTCTTAGAAAGAATAAATTGCATATTTAGGAAATAAATTAAACCCAGTAGGAATAAACCCAAACTCATAAATTCAGGAAAGGAAGAAACTTGAATTTTGAGTCTTTAAAAGCATGCAGAAATCTGGGGAACGTATCCTCCTCCACCTGTCACAAGCAATTGATGTATGGAGAGATATCTTGCAAGGACAGTAATAGTCAAGACCAAGACATGAGTGTTTAAAGCTTATTGGAGCTGTCTGATGAAGCCAGCTCAGGCCACAGTCATCATGAAAAAGGGGCTCCAGCCAACACACAAAGGGAGGACTAGGACCCTCCCTGGGATTCACGGGACTGAATAAGCTCTCCTTGCACAAGATTTTCATGACCTTTTCTTGACCAGCCTTTCTTTGAGCAGTTCTACATGTTTCATCTTTCTCATCCTGTCTCTGCATCTCTTTCCATTGCTCTTCCGGTGGGAGGTCAGTTTGTCTACATTTTTACTTCTGGGAGAAAATACATAAATTTTTGTGTTTTGAAACACATAGAAGATACTACATTTTACATACATCTCATGTAAGGGCTCAGATTCACAATTAAATTATCACAGTAATGTGGTAAGGAATCTTCTCATTTCTGGGATAGTGGCATGATTCAGGCCTACTGCAAAGGCAGAGTTACAGGACTTGTTGTAGTCCTCTTTCACACACTTTCCTGGACATTACAGAAGGTTCAGTTCCTTAAGGACAGTGGAATCTTTTTCAGAGGTGCAATTTTTGTTATTATTTATTTATTATGTGTGTGCCGTAGTACCTGAGCAGCAAAGGGAAGTTTTATATTTCCTGCTTTTCAGGATTGTCATAAGGAGACAAATGCTACCTTGTTTGTAAATTTTTTTCTACCAAAAATTGATCCTGCTGCCATTATACAACTCCTTTCTGCTCTTTATCTTTATCTTTCTCTCACCCTTCCCCCACATCTCTATTTCACAATATTTAAAAAGAAAATAAAAAATCATAAATGAGAACAAGCCCCAACTGTCACAAACATTCAAAGCATGACCATCATGTTTCACAGCTCCTAAAATCCTTCCCCTGGGATGCTTGTTAAATCCTCTCTTGGGGAAAATGTTAATCATATTGTTGTGAGTTCTTTCCTCTTTTTGCCTTTTGAAGTGAGTCTTGATATTTCCATACACTCCATATGTGACAATGTAGTAGGACTTTTTTCTCTCTCTCTAAGTTGGCTTCTCATGACAATGTATTTGGTCTCCACCATGCTACTTCTTTTGTTAGAATCATTATAAGCAAGCTTCTTTTCATCTATTTTAATCGCTTATAGGGAACAGCACCTGAATTCTGAGCAACGGCCTAGGAGACAATAATCTGAATTCTATGAATCTGTGTCTATGTATATGTAGCTTAGTACAAGTCAAGGCACTGCAATACATTACACTCCATAAAGTCAGAAGGAATAGTAGGTGAACTTATATGAAATGTCTATATGAAAGGGGACATTGTTTTTTGTTATGAGCACGGACAATTAATATATTTTGTAAACATGGTAAGATCTGCAACAACAACAACAACAAAATGGTATTTGTGGTCTAAACTGGAAATAAATGTTTTTTCTACTGTTATTTTTTGCTACTATCACAGTTTTTTTCTTTTTCTCAACTATTAGATAAATTAGAAAATTTCCAGATGATTTGTGTGGAAAAAAAAAAAAAAAAAAGCAACCTACGGTAATCCTTGCTTCCATATTTTAATTATTTAATCCACTGAGACACTATCAAAGGTAAAATCTAAAATTCTGTTAATTTTCCTGATTGACTATTCACCTTTATCTTGTACACTGGAATTATTTAACAAATTATAAATGTCTTATTTCATTGAAAGAGACATTTAACAATGTAATTTTTCAGGCTTGAAAAATGCATAAGGGAACTCTCTATATAACTATTCTGCTTGGTTAAAACCTTAGAAAAATGTTGCGTGTAACTTCTCAGAATGAAACTGAAGTCAAAAGAAGAAATCTCATTGATTTTAATAGGGCCAAGGTCTCACTCTCACATTTCCCACTGGTTCTATAAAATGTAACTTTATTGCTGGTCTCTATCACTTACAACCTGACCTTCTACAGGCCTCTCTATCATGTTCATTTATTACTTTTCATTTAACACAATCAGTACTTTTAAAAGATTTCTTTGAGTGATCAGTCAGCGATGATCTGCATTAGTAAATCTGCTGCTTCAAAGTCTTTGACCTTGCAAAACATTACACATTTTCAGATGTGGTGAACCCCATGGGAAATGACAAACTGTACTACCATTAGCAGGAAACTGAAAAATGAACACACTGATAGAAAGCATGATTATTCTTCTCCTGTAGACTCAGATACCCAAAATCTTTATGTATGGCTGGTTATTTCAAGATCAGTTAAGCTGTCTTAAATCTACGAAGCACCACTGTGATTGCCTAGGCTGAAATTACAAATAATTAGACTGTTTCTGACACAGATTTACATTTTGAGGTGAGTGGATCAGTTTTGTTCCTTATATTTCCATTCTCACATGAAGCTGAATTTGTCAATTACCCATTTCAGCATAACACCACATAAGTGGAGTTATATTCAAATAAAAGCTATTAACTAGCTAATATTTGAAAAACGTTTTGAAGATGAAAACTTTGGTACACATGATTTTGATGTGAAATCCACTAATGCTGAAATGCACACTTGATCTTTTTAATCTTTCTAACCTTGTGCTTAGCACCAGTGACATCTGGAAAGGTCAGCTTTAACCTCCATTTAGCACTCTGGAATTGCAGTTTTGAAAACTGCTCAACTTCAGAAAGTTCACATTGATGCCTACTTACCTTGCAATTTCCAAGGAAGCAGAAGTGACTCTTCACATCCCCAAAGATTTCCCATATTTTGCTGGACCAAATTCTTTAGAAGTTAAGATTACTTAATCAAAGATTTACTTGACCTCTTACTGTTTGTGGTCATTATTGAAATCCATAGCCCCTGGGTTTTGTAGTATATTTGAGCAGGCCCTAGACATTTGAAGAAAGTATGTGTGCTGTGTTTAGACTACCAAAATAAAGTATTCTACAGCAAATCCTACAACACAAAGAATTTCTTTTGTCATTACCTTATTCCTTCACTGTGATGATGTCTTAAAATAAAACTTCTGTCTATTTATGTATACCTTAAGCTTCCTGAATGTGCAAGGAAATTGTATAAATTCTTCCAGTGTGACAGCTTTAAAGCTGTTAGCCAATCTTCTGTAATAAACTTGATATGTCTGAAATAATTCTATTAAAATCCCATGAATCAAAAATATATCTCTGTTCTCCAAAAGATAAAATATTTACAAATGAAATTCAAATAGCTGAACATCAGAGCAAAATCAATGATCTAATTTAAATAAGGCAATCCGATATTATACATTTTATTCACCTCCTTGCACTTTCCTTCAGTCTTACAATTCACTTTAAAAGTCTCATTGACTCTCACAGGAAAGCACTACCATGGTGGGTTTGTATGAACTTGTGATGGTTTCAGTACCCAAGTGTTAATGGATGAAATCTTGTTCTTTATCAGGCAGACATATTTCCAATGGGTAAATCAGTAAAGCCAAAAGACAGACCAGGAAAAAAAAAAAAAAAAAAAAGACAGGTTCCAGACAGAATTGGGAGATTTCTAAAGACTAACAAAAATATGCGTATTTAACTGGAAAATATTTTATACAGTCCAAATGTAAGGTCAGATTTTCTTTAGGTAACTGCGTTTATTTGAATTGCTACAACATCAAGAAGGAAGAGATGCCATTCAAAGGGACTTGGACAGGCTGGAGAAGTGGAACCACGTGAACAACATGAGGTTCAACAAGTCCTAGTGCAAGGTGTTGCACCTGGGTAAGGGTAATCCCAGACAGAGGTACAGACTGGAAGAAATCATTGAGAGCAGTCCTGCAGAGAAGGACTTGGGGGTTCTAGTGAATGAAAGACTCGACATAAGCCACCAGTGCGTGCCTGCAGCTCAGAAGGCCAACTGCATCCTGGGCTGAATCAAAAGAGGTGTGACCAGCAGGTCGAGGGAGGTGATTGTGCCCCTCTATTCTGTCCTTGTGAGGCCTCACTTGGAGTACTGCATCCAGGTTTGGGACCCCCAGCACAAGAAAGATGTGGACCTGTTAGAGTGAGTCCAGAGGAGGGCTACAAAGATGCTCAGAGGGCTGGAGCACCTCTCTTATGAAGAAAGACTGAGAGAGCTGGGCATGTTCAACCTGGAGAAGAGAAGGCTCCAGGGAGACCTCATTGCGGCCTTTCAATGCTTAAAGGGGTCTTATAAAAAGGATGGAGAAGGGCTCTTTACTCAGGTGGATAATGATAGGACAAGGAGGAATGGTCTTGAACTAAAAGAGGATACATTTAGACTAGAGATTAGGAGGAAATTATTCACTCAGAGAGTGGTGAGGCACTGGAACAGGTTGCCCAGAGAAGTTGTGGATGCATCATCCCTTGAGGTGTTCAAGGCCAGGCTGGATAGGGCTTTGTCCAACCTGGTCTAGTGGGTGCCATCCCTGCCTATGGCAGGAGGGTTGGAGTTAGATGATCTTTAAGGTCCCTTCCAACCCAAGCCATTCTATGATTCTATGATTCTACGATCAATAGAATTGAGAAGCCAGAAGCCAATCCAAAAACAAAACAAACAAACAAGTCCCCCCCCGCCAAAAAAAAAAAAAAAAAGGAATTTTATCACAGTTCCACATTCACAAATTATGGACCAGCTCACTTCATTTTTACTTGCAGTTCAAGCCCACATACAAAGAATCTATTTCCACCAGCCTTGCAACCTAAAATGGCCACCACAGCTCCAGAATTCTCTAATACTCCCATTCTTTTCTAATACTTGTAGCAGACTGTTATTTCCTGACAAGACTCCTTATTTCTCAAGCTAGGATTTTATTTTCATATAGCACTTCATCATGTCTCATTTTGGCCTAAATGTAAGCCTTTGCCATCTTTTCCTTTTGGCTGCAATTTATGTTACTCACTTTACTGAAGCCTCTATAGGAGGCATCATGGAAGTTAAGAGTTGAGAAGAATTTATGCAGTTATCTAATGAGCCTATGCATCTTGCTGCCTGTGCTGAGTAGGTTTATATTTGAATAGGCTAGCCTTACATAGTTATTCAGCAAAATACAACATTTAAACAGACTGATATTTTTACATCAGTTAATGATGGAATTATACTGATCAATCTGAAACATTTTAAAATGTATTGAAATATTTATTTTCCTAATCTTCACTTGAATGTCCCATACTTTATCTCTTCTATTTTTGTTATTGCTGATTAAATCATCAATATATTTTATCAATACATTATTTTATGTCTAGAAGGTATCCCCATGCCCTTTTATATACTCAGTGATGTCTCAGTCCATCATTTATATTGCCAGAAATTAACTGAATTAATAACAGAGAACAATAATTAAAAATTTGCCATAGCAAAATTAGATATTTTTTTTTCCAAAGTTTTCACCTACCTTTAAAGGTGAATAATTCACCAGGAACTATCAGAAATTACAAATGTGATTATTTAGACCTTATCTAGGGGGACTGAGACACAAAACAATGAAACTGCTTTGACGAAAACATTCTTATTTTGAAATAAAATCCATGAGTGAGAATGAAACTTTATCAGATTTTGATCACATTAATATTAAGAAAATATATTTTTTTCCCAAATAATAAAACATTCTGTTTAATAAAAACAGAAGGTTTTGATAATATGTGTTTTTAAAGGTACTTCCAACAGTGGAAGTTCTTTGTCTTTTGGGTTTACATAGGTGTACAGACAGTTTGGTCAAAATAGTGAGTTTATGGAGTTGAAGATTTGCCAACTTCATTTGAATTCTATGTATTTCAAAATATCCGCTTCGGTAGTAGTATCCAATTAAGGAGCTATACTAAATTGCAGACTTTAGGGTAGTGCTGTCTGTTACTAATCATACTTTTATGGGCACTATCAGAAAGTTTTATTTCTAACAGGTTGCATATATAAATTACTTATAAATGAAAATTATCTAAGTACTGCTTTTTACAATGTCTTTAACAAGTTTGAAATAAAGACTTGGTCTTTATTTCTAAAGGAAATAGCCTTTTTTTAGTAACTGTCTTTTATAGCTATTTATATAGATTTTAGACCAATGAAGACTTGATTTAATCACGTGGAGATTATATTTATATAAAAGGTGGTCAACAGTGAAGCAGTATAAACATATAGAAGGTTACTTTTAATTTCCCTTGTATTTCAGTTCTGGGTCCTTTAGCTATTGAAATATGAACGTCTCAAAATGCATATAATATTCTATCCTATTCGTAATGTAATGTCACTTGTGTTCAATTAAAAAAAAAATAGAATCTTTTAAAATGATTATGATGAACATATTCCTAGAGCATAAAAGAACTTAAACTGCACTGTTTTTTAAAGATTTTTTTCAGACAATATAAATTTAAAGCTACTCTATCAGAATAAAGGAGATGAAGAATTGATAGAAAAAGCTGTTTATGTTTAGAGCTGAGTGACACTCTTGTAATGAATGTACTAATGCTACTAAATATATTTGTTATATTAAATAAAGTAGTAGAATATTTATAATTTGAGATTCACTAATTGTAAAAGAAAGATCTGTGGTTAGTTCTGGAATGGGAAGAATACAAAAATAAACCTACGTACTCAAATAAGCTTTATGTCTGTAGCCTAATTAAGCAATTAAAATTTTCTCCTTTATTTTTCCAGCTTGCCAGTCAACTGTTTATGTTTGCATGTCAGTTCTGTCTGGCCATGTCTGAGATCCATATCTGTGGGTAAGACTGAGCAATTAGGACATAAAATATATTTTTTTA
Organism: Anser anser; assembly: GCF_964211835.1. Classification (NCBI taxonomy): domain Eukaryota; kingdom Metazoa; phylum Chordata; class Aves; order Anseriformes; family Anatidae; genus Anser; species Anser anser. The sequence continues at coordinate 199,584,727 of NC_139720.1, forward strand.
TATATTTTTTTAATGACCGAGGTTGTTAGTTCCACTTTACTACCAGGCAAGATGAAAGATTGAGAGAATGTTAACTGATTGCGAGATATGAATATCTCATGGCCCGCGAGATTTTAGAGGGAATCAGTCTTTTCTACTGCAGTTGTCCTCAGATCCACTGAGTTTGTGTATCTCTGGCAATGACCTTCAGTACCATTTCAGAATTCCATGTACACTTTTGCAAAACACCTTGCTGGATGGTGAATTCTCACTTCTTGCAGGATTTCCTCAAGCTTGGCTGGTATTGAATGAGTCAGAACTGTTGTCGTTTCGATGATCAGTGCTCTGTTTCTGCATGCTTGTTTGATCCCCATTCTGTTTATCATTTGCCTTTAACCAGGGAAGAAGCAGCAGTGAACTGGAATGCTTATTTTGAGACACATTTCTGGCTGAAATACTGTTCATTGTAGTTCACTTGAGTTTGGAGCAGGGATGTTCAATGAGAAGGTACTGAAAAAAAGGGGGTTCTTGCAAGACATGTTCAGTAGCTGTGGACAAAGCTATATAACAGTATACATTTATTTATAGGCAGTATAGGTGGTAAACAGTCTTTAATCAGTAAACAAAAGTAAAAAGGTCATAAATTGAGGATTTTAAAGATAGTTGCACTAATTTGCTTGTCAGTAATTTTTTTCTGCTTTGAAGTATGACTCTGCTGCTCTTTTTAATTGTTTTTACTGGTGAGTGGTATTTTGGTTACGTAGAGGTGAACACATCTTGATTTTGTTCAGTAGGGAAAATGTTAATCCATTAATTCAGTAATTTATCAGAGGGAATTTGGGGACTTGCAGATGTTTCTGGAAGTAGAACAGCTCCAGCCTCTGCACATCCCAGCTGACTGTTGTAAACTGTTGCTCTGCCGTATTTTTAAAAGACAGGCACACAGGTGAGTTATGTAAGGCCACATATAAGTCTCTGTTTGAACTGACTTTTTAGGTGATTAGGAAGCACTAGAGAGTGGCAGCAAAACAGAAACATAAATAGTTGTGCCTTGCTTTTTTGCCTCTTTTTTTTTTTTTTTTTCAAATTCTGTTGCTAAAAGGGTAGTAGGTTAGATGAGTATAGACCTTTATGTTTCATCAGTACCTTGAACAGAAGTAGAATGTAACCCAATGGCTGAAATTATATAGGCTGTGCTGATGCTCAAGGCTGTCTGTTGGCAGGATGCTTAAATGTTTGGAAATTAGCTGAGATTGAAGATCAGATTAATTATTCTATTTTGTTAGCTTCAGTTCCACCTTCATCATTCAAAGAAGGTTTTCAGAACTGAAATATACACAGAGAAAATAATCTCTGAAAGAATATCAGAGAGTGGAGTTATTCATGTTATTAAAATGCAAAGGTTCACATATAAGACAAATATTTCGTTTAAACTACATAACAAGAACTATTATCTAGTGATATGTAACAAGAAAGCATGTAGAAAGTATACCATCACATTTTCATATATATTTTCTATCAGAATTTATGGAAACTGTACATAAGTGACAGAAGGAAGGCTGAGAAAATGTAGGCCTTCTGCTAAATTAAATGAAAGACCTGTTTGCACAGGTGTGGTGGTTTAACTCAGCTGGGCAGCTCAGCTCCATCACAACCACTCCCTCATTCCCCCTCCTCAAAGGGAAAGGGGGAGAAAATACAATGAAAAGGGCTCAAGGGTTGAGATAAGGACAAGGAGATTACTCAGCCATTATTGTCAGGGTCAAAACAGACTCAGCATAGGGAGGTTAATGCAACTGGAGCACTTCCTCCGTCTCCCTCTTCACTGACCTTGATCTCTGCAGGGCTGGTTCTCACTCCTTACTCTCCCAGCTGCTGTTGCACAGCAGATTTTTTTTCCTTTTCTTAAGTCTGCTCTCACAAAGGTGCAAACAACGTTGCTTATTGGCTTGGCTGTGGCCAGTGGCAGATCCGTGCTGAAACTGGCCCTTGTCTAACATGGGGCAGCTTCCGGACTCTTCCATTCTCAGTGATTCTGTGATTCTTTGATGCTGAGTCTGTGTGAATTGGTGAAATGAGTATTCCAAAGGCTTAATACTATGTAGTGTTTCTGAGAAATTCTGGAGAAAAAAAGTGCATTTCTTCCTTGGGCTTTTTATTTACTGACACTTAGACTTACTGTAAAGTTGGAAATGCCCATTTTCTGCTCCTTACAAAATGCCTCCAGACATTTATATTGAATTTGGGGAAATATTGAATTAATTCTTGCCATAGGAAATTAAAAAGTCTTGGTAAATATCTGTTTTCCAACACTTCAAATTTCTCTTCATACCAATAAGATGAAACATCTGTGTACATCTTTAATATCTCTGCACAAGCAACTGTTTGCTCTCCTTTCCTTGTTCTTCCCTCATGAGGACGGATCACTTCTGTCTCCACATTGCTTTTAATCAAGCATTTAGCAAGCCTCTGTGGCTATTCACACAATCTGGTTGTGTTTGCTTTTAAAAATATAGCAACTTAAATGTTGCTATATTTTTAAATGTATTTAAATTTTTAAATTTAAATTATTACTTTAAATTAAATTTAAATTATTACTTAATATTACTTATTATTAAAATTATTTATTATATTTATTATTATTATTATTAAAAATATTTCTTAATTATTATTTAAATTTAAATTTAAATTATTACTTTTAAATGTATTGAGCAGTCCTTGATGTCACAAGTATTCTTGATGTCACAGTATTCTGTAAACAAGACCTTTGGAAAACAATCCTTTTTTTTTTTTTTTCCCCAAGAAAACCAACATACCTATGGACATTCTTAATTCAGACAAAAGCTGCTTTATGAAAATTTGTCAGAGAGCTAGCATCGTGCTCATTTTGAGATAGCACTGTTCTTTGACACACATATATTTGTGGTCCGTTGATTGTTGTTTGTGTATGCAGACTTACACCCACACCGACCTGCCAAAGGCTACTGCATCAGCTCTATGAATATAAAGTGTGAATGGCCATCTCTAATGCACAGAGGAACACTCTATCAATAGCTTTATCTCTTTTTAATATATACTATTTTTGTATGATAAATATATTGACATATTCAAACTATTTTCCTCTTCATTAATATCAAATGGGTCCACAGTCCTTACGGCTGATGAACTCTATTCCCACCTCTCACTTCAGGGTTCATCCCCAGTTCAGCCCTTTAGTTCTAATATATGAAAGTTTATGTGATCATTTCTGTGATGTCCAGTGTTGCTGTCTCCTTTGAACAAATATATCACTTCATGCAAACCTATCTTTGCACCAAAATGCATCCACATTTTGCCAGGTGTTAACTCCATCTGCTAAATTTTTGAGACTTCACCATAGACCTGAAGTGTCAAGTTTTCTGTCTGCTACCTTGCCATTTTTGATATAAGTAAAAATAGAACCAGAACAACTCAATGGTTGCAACCCACCTTCTGATTTGTACAAAGAAATGTATCCATTATTTACATGAGAATGCAAATATGTAATAAGTCGTTTCCTTGGAACAGTTTTCTGCTGCATCTGTGCAGCCTTTTATTGCTAGCTGAAACTTTCAGAGTTATTCCTTCACTCAGATGAGTGTATTTAAACTATGACCTATTTATCCTATTTATCCTTTTTTTCTTCAGGATCTGAATGTTTTCTCTCCTATCTTCATTTGTGACATATTTGTATGTTTATGTAACACACTGATGGAGGCACAGATGCCTGTTTTAATCTTTCCTACCTCTGCTGAGACAAGCAGCCGCCTCTGTGCTGTGTTCAAGCAACACCTTTGGAAGCAGAAACACCAGAGTGCTTTTTTAGTTGCTGATTTAGTACCGAGTAAACAGCTGAAACAGATGACTGGCTTCATATAGACAAGTGTGGTGAAATAGTGGAGGTTTTAGAACCTGTTAAAGCATGATAGTGATAACAATAGCATGATTATACAGACCAGTGGTTTTACAATGCTAAACAGGTACTGTGCCACACAGAGCGTTCTTTCCCCTAAATCATGGGACTTGAAAATATGTAGAGAGGCATTTCACATTCTGCAGGACAAGGCCAATATGATGAGATGTGGTCTGTAGATGTTTACACCCCCAGAAAAAGCAAGAGTACTGCCCTTATTCTAAGAACAAAAGAGATGGGGGATGCAGGTTCTTTTCACATTGTATACTACAACACACTGGAGACGTTTGAGATCTGGTTCTGGCAGTGAAACTAAACCATGCTTCCTAAAAAACATAATTAAATTGGATGGGAGCTATAGCTCAACAAAAAAAAATTTTTTGTCAGACAGAAAAAAAAAAAAATCAGTTCTAACTACCACCATCAGCTTCCAAACATCTCCCAGTTTCTCTTTACTTCTCCCAGCCACACCTTCACAAACACCACCCTTCCAGCCTCCTCTTGAGCCCTTTGAAACTCACTGACTTTCCCAGATCTTTCAATGACCCCTCTTAGATTTCTTTTCCCTCACAGCTCAAACCCCATTATTTTCAGCCCCAATAAATTACCGCTGTTCAACTGAATTGCCAGCTCTTTTTTCTTCTCTTTCAGAACCTACTCTGTCACTTCTCAAAAACTGAATCTAGCTTTGTTTCTGATGAGTATTGACCTTGTTCTGTGTCAATGGTTTGAGCAAAAGCTGTTCTGAGTGGCCAAGACAACATTACTGAAAGATTTTCTGGCTGACGAAGAAAGGTAGAAAGAGAAACTAGTGAACAGAAAGGACAAAAACAAAGTAGAGAGAAAGGAAAACAAGAGAGAGGATAAGTAAACATTTTTTCAAACAGATACTTAATATATTTAATAACTCAGAACTCTTTGGGTTACAAAGCTGTATTGTATCTTTGGATATTGACTAAGTTAAACATCCAAACTTTACCTGGTATTTCTCGATAAAACTAATACAGAATTTTGCACAGATATCTACTATTATTTTTGTATATTTTTGCACAGTTCTGACTGTAACGCTCTTTCTAGTAGCAGAGCCTAATCAGTATCATTCATCCAATCCTATAAAAATATTATTTTATTTTATTTTATTTTGACTTTTCTGCTTCTTGGAGAATTATGTCAAAGTCTGGGGTTCTGTCAAGCCTGGTTACTCTAAAATGCCTCTTAAGGTCACATACTAACTTTTTTTTGCCTTAATATAATATATGATTCTTTCAGATTAAAAATCAAAATTTATTTTCTTGTTTCATTTATAGTCACTAAAAAAAACCAACAACAACAAAAAACCTGCATTGTTGGTTTCCTAATCTAAGCTAAATACCCATATTTAGGCAGTAGATCATCTAAGGAAAATATGTCAATGTTTGATGAACAAATCTATGGAGAAAATTCGAAGAATTTTGTTTCTCTGTAAGTAGCTTAAAAGTAGAAATAAGTGTGTGAGAATGAGAAGAGGAAATGTTTACCTAACTAGAGTAGCAACAATGGCATTTCTTCATTGGAAAATAGCTTGTTAAGTGAAAATGAGCCTTCTCCAACATTTGTGACAATTACAATTTCAGTTTTACCAGTCCTGGGAAATGTGCTTAACCCTCATTAGAGGAAATAATCCTGTTATCAGTCTCAGGAAAATGAAAAGTGTCTACTTCTTATGGGTGCTCTGATGCTACCTTCCAGCCTTGTTTTTCTGAAGTGTCATGAGTCAGAAGATGCATTATGGCTGATATCACAGCACAGCATCCATACCTTGGTAACAGTCCCTCCTTTAGCATTAGTCCTGAATTTCTCATATCATTATCTTCATTAAATGGAGTTCAGTTGCCTTATCTTGAACCAGTTCCATATATGTTCTTAAAATTGTTCCTCTGTAGCCTTGGACTTCCAGATTTTCCACGTTTTGCTAACTAAATATTTCTTCTCCTTCTCCTTCTCCTTCTTCTCCTTTTTCTTCCTTCAACTTTTTTTTTTTTAATTTTTTTCCCAAATCTGAGCTTGTGGCTTAACCAACTTTTTTTTTTTTTTCTCACATTTGGAGAGTCCAGAATAATGTAAGCTCCTATTAGAGACCTACTAATCTTGGGAGGCAGACAAACAACAGATATTAATTTAGTGTCAAATATACATATATATATTTAAAAAAATAGACCAGAATCTATTAATCAAGTGCAAGATAATACTTAGCAATTGCAGGGAAAATTGGAAAAGAATTGTTTGTATACCTGCCAGGTGGCAGTATTAACTGCAGTGTTTAAAAAATTTGTGTGTATATAGTAGCCAGTTCTTAGAACAGCATTTTAAGTGTCTCCTTCCCTTCCCTTCCCTTCCCTCCTCTTCCCTCCCCTTCCCTTTCCATCACTGAGGTACTCAATTCCCATGTTGATATTCTCTCATATCAACCTCAATAATTTACTTGATCAATTATCAGAATTCAGAAAAGAAATTAAACACTTCAGTCATAGTAGGTACACTACAACATTAAGTCTAACTGAGCCAAACATACTTTTCCTGCCCCAAAAAACATGCTTTTAAAAATATTTATATATTTATTTATTTATTTTTAACATTCTTTGAAATAGGTCATTTGGGTTAAATACTAGCTTGTAACTTGGCAGGCTCAAGGATTCCTGGAATTAAAACTCTATAAGGGAAATATCTGGGTCTAAGTGAGATATGTTCTTTCAGAGTTCTTTCAAGTTTATTCACTGAGTATAAACTTACATAGTTTAGCTGGGAAAACATGCCTAAGGAGGGATTCATCTTACTGAAAAGCATCTGGCTGAACTAGGTCAGATGAATAAATGCACTGTAGGTGTCTAAATTTAGATGAGGTAAATCATGCCCTGATTCATTAGGAGACACAGGTGAGATGTGACTGCTCATTAAATTGAGTATAATTTAGCCAGGTGCTTGACTGACTCAAAGAGAGAAAAACTGTATATTTTTGAAAGTGAAGTATTGATAAAACCATATGAAGTATTATCAAACTTGTAAACAAAAGAGATGGTAAGACATACAGCTGAGACAAGATAGTATCATTAAATATGAGACTGCCTATTAGCTTAGACATATTTAAAGTATAATTTAGTAAAATATTATTATTTTTTTTATGCAGCCATTTGGATTTATCATCATTTTCCTTGTATTGTTTTATTAAACCTTAAATCAGACTCCAGCATAACAACAACCAGCCTGAATTGCTTCTCTTTTTTGAACAGGAACCTATAAATTTACAGTGTTACAAGAATGACCATCTCTATTCAGCATAGAGTTCGTTCATGTTTGTATTGTACAGAGACTTCTGATTATCCCAAATTATTATGTAATAAGATTATAATGACAACACTGTCTTTCTTACAGCAAACATCACATCCTAGAGACCTATGTTTCTGCTCTTCCTGTATCTTAGGAGAGAGAGAGAGACAGAGAGAGAGAGATTAAATTTGCATTTGTTCTTTGAATTTATATTTACTCCAGTGTCTTTTCATTCTTTAGATTAGTACTCAGTTAATCTTAACTGTTTCATGTTATTTGCTGCACCTAGAAGCAAAGGCAGACTTTCTGCTGACCTCTGTATACCCCTTATGGTAGGTTTTTCAGCATGAATTATTATCTACAAAATGGACACAGGCACCAATTTTATATTATAGGGAAGACACAAAGGAAAAATTGTTTGTTTGTTTTTCCATAACTTAGTGTTATCAGCCATACTAATTGTATGTTTTATTTGTGGAAAAAAAAAAAGGGGGGGGGGGGGGGGGGTCAAAAACAACTTAGTTTCACTCCAAATAGCTCACTCACATATGAGTTTAGGAAATCAAACTACAGATATGTATGTAGTTGGAAAACAAAATTCAAGTTATTTTAATGTAGAATATTAGTAGTGGGATCATTTGAGGGTCTGTCTGACACCATTAAAAAAAATTACTATGTCGTTTATCAGCTTGGTGATACAACTGGGTACGTCAAACAAGCGGAAGAGTGAAAAAGGACTCCAACATAAGACACTAGTCATTTGCACGTTGCTTTTTTTTTATCATTTATTCTAATACTGTTCTTTAATACTTCTCTAGCTGTAAGCCTTTCTTTCTCCTTAAAAGAAGGATATTTTTTGTATTAATTAGGCAATCTTAATTAGGAAGTGGCATGTAGCCACCCAAACTGATATTAAATATAATTGCAGTTTCTTGGATAGCCAAAAAATGTATATATGGAATGCAATATTAAAGTGATTGTGTCTATAGCCCTGACTGATGACTGGGGAGGCCTAAAATAAATTTTAAAGACAATAAACAAAAACAATAAAACATCCATCTGCACAGTTCTACTGACTGAAAATAGCCGAATTATTTTTACATCATTTTGAAAAACATGGAGATTAGATTTACTGTCCTACTTGTTCCTAAACAATTGTGGTTTAATCCTGTGATGACTCGAGTAATCTTTGGTCCTGAAACAGAACAAAACAGAAGTAAATAATATTAATGTTAGTTTTGTATTTTCACTGCTTCTAAGCTTTGAGTAGAATCTGCCTTTGCTACTTTCAATAGTTAATCTCTGAATTATAGTTTGTCATTTGAATTTGTCTGACTCTAAATTGCAGAATAGTGATACTGTACAATCTATGAGCTACTTAAATGCAGCTTTTTCACCTTTTCCACCTTTCTTCTTTACAGTTTAAGAATGAAAAATTAGAGATAATGATTAGTGTTTTAAAACCTATAGTTTCCTTTCTCTTTTGATATTAGTTGATAAGATGGATTTTCAAAATTGTCCATGTGATCTAAAACCTTAAGTCATACTAACTTTGCCTTATATGTGATTGCTTAGTATTCTTCATGTTTCATTCAAATTAAGGCTAAAACAATGGGAAAAAAACATTATGAGTTTATGACAGACTATGTATTTTCAATTCTCTACTAGCATCAAAATAAAATATATCTACATATTTCTAAAATGAAATAGCACGTGTTTATGCTAAACTGCTGTGTCAGTTTGATATATGGGGTGTCAAAGTATTGTGTTTTGATTTCCTCTGTGATCTATTATTATGAAAACAATGATGTTCAAGTCTTCAAAAATCAATACATTAAATCCATCTTTCTGAATTTATATTTAAAGCATGTTCAGGTTAAATTAGTATGACATCTTTTGGTTTTCTATTTCATGGAAGAATTATACTTGACCTGAAAACAAAACAAAAACAAACAAACAAAAAAGAATTAGTAAGTTTCATCGAGATAATATTGTCATCATTTTAGATGAGTTGTAATGAATCTAGACAAAAGAATGGCAAAAGACCTGAGAAGAAAATGACCACTTGGGCAGGGGAAGGGAAATCAGTAAAAACAAAAGGTAAATGTTGAAATAATAAGAAAAGTTTAACATGAAACTCGGGGGGAGGGGGAAAAATGGACTTGTAGAATGTAAAATTCTTCTGGCATGAATGTTTGCACGATTGTTTTTGCTGAGAGATTTGGTACAAGATCGTATTCAGACTACTTCTGGTTATTCACTCAAATCAAAAGATGAAAGAAAACTCCCAAGTGTCCTTACTTCTGGGCAGTTGTTTGGAAACAGAAAGCAGAAGAGTGGCTTTCATTAGTAGAAGCCATGTTGCAGGGATGATTACAAATGAAACTATCAAGTAGATTGTTAACCCAGTCCTTACTTTTAGTTCCTGTAGTGCATTTTAGAATCACCGTTTTAATCTGGGAGCCATTGTGAATGCATGTGCACACATGCACATACGCTCCCAGATGCTAAGAGTACTCTGAGAATTAGTCAGAAACATTCCATTACATTTTAGAAAAACACTGAAACGCGAGTTCAGATCAACAGCACAGTTTTGGTCCAGATATCCACATGCTATGTATCCACACATATCACTTGCTCTTTGATGGCTCACTTTGAAAAGCAGTTTTACTGTGTACAAACTAGATTCCTTTTTAAGGAAATTAAAATGGAAGATCTAATTTGACGTGCATAAACACATTCCCTTCTCTAATAAAGCTGTAATAGTGTGAGTCAATGATTAGTTTCAGACAGTTTCAGGGTAAGGGGGGGATATTCAACTCAGTCTTATTAAGACAAAAGGGCCACTACAAGAACTGCTGCCATTTGTTCATCTGCTCCTTCTGCACCCAGTTTGCTCTTACATAGACGTGTTCACCTTGTGTCACACTCTCTTTTTACTCAGAAAACATATCAGAAAGTAAAAAGACACAGCTAAAGCATTAAGGAATTCAGACCAAGTGCTGGTTGTTGTGTAGCTGGAGCTATCTACCCTAATGTCCATTTCTCCCATGTCTCCAAAAGAATGAAAGAATTGTGTCAGATAAGCAAGAGCTGGGAAACTGGTCTCTCTCTCTCTCCCTCACTCTCAATTCCACTCCCCCCCCACCCCCCCAAAAGCACTGTTTTTGTTTTTCAGTTTGTTTTCTTATCGTGTTTTTATATATGTTTGTCAGCCATTTGCTAGCTTGCATTTCTGTTTCACAGGTACACCTGATAGATCAACAGAATTGTGGGGGGATGTGCTGTACATTTTCATTGTTTGTAATGTGTGGTAGATCCTCTCCACAACCATTTAACAATAACAGCTCCTGTCATCCGTTCTCTGTGCAGCTCAGATGTACAGTAGTCTTGTATTCATGCTGTTCCCTTTAGAAGTTCTGGAGTATGTTGTCTAGCACTAGAATTTGAATGAATGTTACTAAGTTGTATTGGTTTTACAAAGCAAGGTTTTGGTAGCTGGGGGCTGGAGGGGTGGCCTCTGTGAGAAGAGTCCAGAAGCTGCCTCATGTTAGATAAGGGCCTGTCTCAGCAGGCTCCAAAGGGACCCGCTGCTGACCAGGGCTGAGCCAATAAGCAATGTTGTATGAGCCTCTGTGAGAGTAGATGTAAGAAAATAATAATAAATAAATAAAACTGCTGTGCTACAGCAGCTAGGAGAGCAGGGTGAGAGCTGAGAGAGAAGCAGCCCTGCAGCCCCCAAGGTGAGTGCAGCAGGAGGACAGGAGGTGCTCCAGGCACGCAGCACAAGTTCCCCTGCGGCCCGTGGAGAGGCCCCTGGTGGAGCAGGCTGTCCCCCTGCAGCCCACGGGTCCCACATGGAGCAGATCTCCACGCTGCAGCCCGTGGAGGAGCCCCCAGTGGAGCAGGTGGATGTGGCCTGGAGGAGGCTGTGGCCCATGGAGAGCCCCTGCAGGAGCAGTCCCCAGGCCGGAGCTGCAGCCCATGGAGAGGAGTCCATGTCATGGTTAAGGGACTTGAACACTTCTCCTATGATGAGATGTTGAGAGATCTTGGACTATTTTGGCTAGAGAAGAGAAGTCTCAAGGTGGATCTCATAAATGTGTATAAATAACTGAATGGAAGTTGCAAAGAAGATAGAGCCAGGCTCCCTCCAGAGGTGTCCATTGAATGGGCAAGACGTGGTAGGCAGAAGCTGAAACAGTTTACTCCTTATTTCCTGTTCCATCTGAACATCAGGAAGCTCTTCTTTATGATGCAGGTGACCAAGCACTAGAACAGGTTGCCCAGCGATGTTGTGGAGTCTCCATCACTGGAGATATTTAAAGCCATTTGGACATGGTACTAAGCATATGGCTCTAAGCTTTTCTTAATTCTGCTCAGTGCATTAAAATGTTCTTACTTGTAAAAAGGAGGCCAACCTCATAAGTAATATGTGATTCAATGAAATGTGGGAAATTCACATTATTTACTAGATTTTGTATGTAAGTGTGAAAAAATATTTTTTTTATAAACAGGAATGCTAAAATATAGAGGCATACCCTTCATATATTGCAGTTTAACTTCTAGTAGTTGTCAGTCTAATGCTGTATGACCAGATTCTTTTAGATATAATAAATGAGGAGGGTTTAATGATTTACTAAATTTACTTATTTGCATATATTTTATATGTGCTGGTTTTGGCTGAGATGAAGTTAATTTTCTTCACTGTAGCTTATATGGTGGTCTGTTTTGGATTTTTGATGAAAACAGTGTTGATAGCACACCAGTGTTTTAGCTGCTGCTGAGCAGTGCTTACACTGAGTCGAGGACTTTTCATGTTCTCATGCTGCCCTGCCAACAAAGAGGTTGGGTTAAACAAGGAGCTGGGAGGGGACACAGCCAGGACAGCTCACCCAGACTAACCAAAGGGAGGTCCCATACCACATGACAGTGTGCTCAGCAATAAAAGCTGCGGAAGGAGGAAGAAGGAATTTCAGAGTTTTGATATTTGTCTTCCCCAGTAACCATTATACTTGATGAGCCTTGCTTTCCTGGAAATGATTAAATATCTACCTGCCAATGGGAAGTACTGAATGAATTCCTTATTGTGCTTTGCTTGCGCATGCAGCTTTTTCGTTACCCATTAACCTTTCTTTATCTCAACCCACAAGTTCTTCAATTTTTACCTTTCTGATTATCTCTTCTCTCCCACTGGTGGGAAGTGTGAGCGGGTGTATTGTGCTCAGCTGCCTCATGGTGTTAAACCACAGCATATTACACAGGATTTGGATTTAGCAGAGTGATACAGTCTTGTACTGAAATCCCAGTGCAAGCACTGTGTGGCAATTGCAAGATAAATTTGAACCTCAATACAAAGGTGATTCCCATAACCAGTCTCTGTATGCTCACTGTCATGACTTTGGGACTCCCCAGTTGCTGGGAAGGAATACTTCGTGGGTTGAAGCCCTCTGAAACCTACTGCTCTCTTCAAAGCTCATTTTGTTGGTTAAATAATAAATAAATAAATAAATGAGGATTATTATCTAACTCTATTCTTTTTTTTTCCCCTAAAATCACAGATGTTAATATAATGACCAAAAGAAACTAAATGTGTTTTTTTGTTTGTTTGTTTTTTCAAAACAGAAAAGTTCTCTTTTGCATTTGACAATGATTTACAACAAAACTGGAAGACTTCAGGCCACGTTTCAAGTTCTGTCATATGTGAAAATTAGAGTTTAGGACTGAATGGGATACCTCATTTAAAAGTAGTATATTACAACTCAGTTTGGGGGTTTCATTTTTGTAGTCTTGTACAGCCTTACTGAAATCCACATCATTTCACAGAAACATGACAACCAATACAGATAACTTCTTTTGCAAGCTTAGAAATTTAATTTGTGGGAAACAAAAATATACTTAATGGACTGTAGCTTTGGAATATACATGAGTACATGGAGCATTAGATATGGCAGTGGAGCACAGGTAAATCATTTATCTTCTGTTTACGAGCTAAATTAACATTAAAATTTACTCAGAGTTCTGCCCCACATTTTTACTTTCTTTTAAGGTTTCTAAAATCTTTTTTTATTATTATTTTTTTTAACATCTTTCCACTGCCTTCTGCTTATTAGGAATGTTAAAACAGTCATAAAAATGATAATTTTTACATTCAGTAGAACAGATTGGACACAGAAAGCCACTTAGGTGCTCTAGAAATTTCCTGGTTTAGCCTAAGACTCCTCTATAGATTGAGTCTGTGTTTAATATAAAAAGAAATATTTTTTTCCCCAACAACTCCATCTTCCTTTTCCATGTATTAAGCTTTTTAATGCTGAAGTCTTTATGAACTGCTTTCATTATCCACTATGTACAGTTGATAAGCATTAAGCCAATAGTCTTTGGAGATTTCTAATCATTATTACTCCCCTTTTAGTCATGTCATGTTACCCATAAAGCCTACTGAGCAGAAAAGACTGATTTAATGTTTTATTCAAAGGAAAAATCCTTCACCACGATAACAGTCCCTAATGTAGGGTAGATATTATTAGATGTAAAATGTCCTTTTTTTTTTTTTTTTTTTTTTTTTCATCTGGAGATGTAGATTTACACTGACCCTTTCAGTCCAGAAGTGAAAGAGCTTTCTATTAATGGACAGTTACAAAACTCAAAGTACGATTACAGTTTTTGACATCCTTTCTTGCTCTCATTAGTGATTATATATCCATGTACACTCTGTTGGTATTCTAAAATGATCTGAAAAGAATTCACTTGCTGGCTTACTGAAATAGATATAAATAAATACACTGCATGTGTTGTTTCCATAGTATTTTTGTAACCATTATTTATCTTCTTACATTATTTTTGTTCTAAATGTTTGAAGCATAGAATCATAGAATGGTTTGGGTTGGAAGAGACTTTCAAGTTCCAACACCCCTGCCCTGGGCACGGACACCTCCATTAGACCGGGTTGCTCATAGCCCCATCCAGCCTGGCCTTGAACACCTCCAGGGATGGGGCATCCACAGCTTCTCTGGGCAGCCTGTGGCAGTGCTTCACCACACTCTATGACCTCTATAAAGGTCATAGAGCTAACAGATATACAACTTGTTGATTTAAGATGAGAAATGATGCGACTTTAGCTGTCATTGTAATCAATATGTATGTGATCATGAGATCTGTAAACTCTGAGACATTTGTATTCTCTTAAATGGGAGTAGAGTAGGCCCTAATTAAAGGAATTTATGAATGCTATGTTCTGTTCACTGTGATTATTCAGTAAAGTCCTGCTGCTGCTAGTGAAGTTTTAGGGAAACATTGCTGTTGTGATTTAAACACAGCAAGCAGCAAAGTATGACACAGCCATTTGCTCAGTCTCCCCAGATAGGATTTGGAAGAAAATCAAAAAGGTAAAGCAAAAGCCACGAGCAGAAGCAAATCAAATCAAGGAATTATTCCATCTCAATGTCAGGCAGGTGTTCAGCCACTTCCAGGAAAGTAGGGTTCATCACACATAATGTTTTCTGAGGAAGACTCCAAATGCCACCTCCACCCTGCTTCCTTCTTCACCCCAGCTTTTATTGCTGAGCATGCTGACATAGGGTACAGGACATCCCTCTGGTGAGTCTGGATCAACTCCCGGCTGTGTCCCCTCCCAGCTCCTTGTGTACCCCCAGCTACCTTGCTAGCAGTGCAGCACGAGGAGCTGAACAGCCCTTGGCTCTGTGTGAGCACTGCTCTGCAATAACTGAAACTGCTGGTGTGTTATCACCACTATTTTCTTCAAAAATCCAAAACACATCATCATATGAGCCTCTACAAAGAAAATTAACTTTTTCCCAACCAAAACTATGACTGTCGCAAAGTCTCACCATACTTGGATCTGACTGCCAAAGCATATGCTTAACTTTGGAAAGATAAATCATGACTCTGTCTGTGGTAGAATAATTTACACCCTGAAAAAGAAGCATATGATTTCCAGACTGCATTCACAGTTCTTGATAGGTTGAAAGGTTGGAAGGTTCCCATGCAAGAATTGTCTTAAATGGAGAGCTAGAAATTTAAAAAATCTTGGTCTGATTTTACTCTTATGAGTGGTAGGATGTCTCATTTTCCTAAATAGAAGAAGCACTAGTGTCATAACTAATTTGGTCCATCGCATATGTAACACAGCAATAGCTAAGAACAAGCACTTGGAATTCCAGTTTAAACAGTGGCACACTCATCCAATATGCTCTCATCCTCAAGAATTTTATCTTTCACCAGACTGCACAGCTACTACCATCAAGATGGTACACATAAATAGTCCATAATATGCCTTTCATTTCATGAGCCATTTAAAGGAAATAATTCTAAATAACTGTATTTTAGTGTAGCTAACTTATTTAGATGGCATCTATACTTGACTTCTCTTACCAATTTTTATTACAAATTCCAAGCTACCATCTATCCATGAAACAGTTCTGAAATGCTCCTGCATCAACCTTAGCCTCAGCCTCTTTGATATTAATTTAGACACCTGAAACAGCATAAAAGATGATAACATGCAAAAATTGCTCTTTACAAAAACACACAAATCAGGAAAGCCAGCAAATGTCTGAACATCAGAAAGGGTGTGATGTACAGACAGGGCATTAAAGCATTTGTTTGAGATACCCAGTTCGTCCAAGTAAAAGAAACCAACATTACTTAGCTGTTCTCCAGACTGCATATTTGAATGATCTCCTGAAGAAATATATAGAAACTTAGCACAATACATGCAAAAACTCACTCCACTGACAGGACTCCACTAGTAATCATATAACACCATAGCCTAAACGAACTGCTAGAAGTTATTAAACAAACAATATTCATATCTCAAAATACATTTTCAGATATCTATGTTTCAAATATTCGCCCCCATCACCCCCACCCCACCCCAGACTACTTGTTGTGCTTTCAGGTTCAATATGAACAAGCACAATACACAAAGGTGAGTTCAAACAGAAAATAGATAAAGGAAAAAACAAATAATTTGCCTTAAATGTTTTTTTGTGTGTGTTTGTGTTTATTTGTTTGTTCGCAAAGCATCCACTTAACCAAGCTCTCAAAAGCTTTGTTCTTAAAAGAAGTCTTCAAAGCTCCTTTCCAAATGCATAAATCTAAAAAAGTTACCTGAATGTTTTTTGTTTTGTGTGTGTTTGTTTTCAATTATATAATTTATCTAATACAGGATCTGCTTTATCAATATTTATTTATTTGTTTATTTATTTTGACATACTGAGCCCTACTCTTTTGTTAAACACTGTCAGTAAGGATTTTCATGCATAACTATCAATTTTTTTTATTATTATTATTTTTTTTCTTACTACAGACTCTATTAGTGAAAATTCAGTCCAGGTTCTTGGGTTCTTGGGAATTGCATGCCCACTCAGAAATGGCATTATTCTACCAATTTTTACAGAACACTGACAAAAATATGCCCAGAAGTCTACGTGCTTCTGTTTAAGGCTTCTGTCCTCTCACATACTTCTGCTTCACATCTGCACTCCCTCAAATTTAGAAAAGATTTAAGATTTTTTTCCTTAATGCAAACATTGTCCTGGTTATTTTTGGTCTGGGGATTGGACAAAACCATAATAATGCTGTTGAGTAAAACAGCTGGCTTCATTAATGATAAATGTAAGTTAGATTTATTTTTAAAAGCAAATGACTTCTGTGATGGAGAAAACGGTTACAATAGACATTAATGCAAAAAATAGAACCTATAAACTAAGAGATGATAGAAAATAAAGCTCTCCTATCCAAGTAATCTCCCAGAGTTTCACGGCAACTGAGGTTATAGTTTGAGTGGGTTTGTGGCATATGTGTGTGTGTTGGTTTTCAAAGTGGAGGAACAAAGAGAGAAGAATTTGTGTTTGATCCCATGGGGAAGTTTAGAGACAGAATTATTCTGACTAAATGGGTGGTTAGAGAGAAGTGCAATGTCCTACTGAATGTGGAATATCACCACATTTCAGCCCTGTTCACAAAGTAACTGTGAGTGAAATATTTCATTTCATTCTGCTTGGAGTCATACAAGTTATGTTATTTTGAGTCCTATCACATTTGGAATTAGTGTAAGTTGGGACAAAGCATTGTTTATAGAGCTCACTAGGCTGTGAGGTTTAAGTCTCTATTTTGAAGAAAGAATGTGAAAATTGCACTGGAGTTCTGTATGAATGAATTAACCAGGACAATAGGAAATTATAACCCAAACTTTTTTTTCCATCTCCCAGAACTGAACACCAAAATCAGGTGATGTCATATTTCTAAGAACAGCCACTACCCGTTAATTTCATAATGAAGCACTGCAATGAATGTTCAAGACATGTGTATTAACTATCCTTCTGATGTCTCTTCCAATCTTTTTTTTTTTTTTCCTGTGATATGTGCTTCCAGATTTCCTTTACAGTGTGAACCTCCTATAAAGCCTTGGTGAGAGCTGAATCTTTGGTTATGATACAGACAACGGTATGGGGAAGGTTTGAATTATATACATCTCTGTGAATAAAATTAAGGAACAGAAATGAAGCAAAACCAAAAACAAACTGAAAGAATTAATAGCCTGACCATGGAGGCTGGGAAAATGTTAGAATTACAGCAAGAACTGAACTTCATCATCACATTCTCTTTATAGTGGAAATAATTATCAAGGTCCCAATTTTCAGTTAATTGTTTAGGTTAACTATATCACGCTTACACATTTTTACCACAGTGTGTTACCTGCATATCATTTTTTAATATCATATGTCAGGGGAAAGCTTGAAATAAACTACAGTTTATGCTTAACAGTGTGGGAGTAATTACCTGAACTGGTATATGATTTACACAGCACATGTTGTATTACAAGGTACGCTCTGTGTCTCAATTTATCCCTTCCATATGTTTATTGTTTATTATTTCAGTAGCTTCCAATTTGGAAGACTTTGCTATAATTAATTTTAGACCTCTTGATCGAGGGAATACAGTTTCTTCTAATGTTAATTTATTTCCAGGATTCTTTCCTTTAATGTTTCTTCTATATTTTCGTAGCTAAATTAATTACAACATAAACACTGTGTTTTCAGAAGTTCTCAGAAGGTTCTCAAATGCTGTAGTGGTAATTTGTGACACAACAATATAGTGAGAAGAGGGAGGAAAGGGGAAGGGAAACGGAGTAGGAGTGATAGAGAGGGTGTGGTAGGGAAGAGGACAGAATCTTGGATCTTACTGGAGATATGAGCCATGATAGTTAGTTGTTGTTGCTGTTGTTGTTGTTGTTTTAATTTTGAAAATGTCACAGTTATTTCCTTTTAAGTAATTCTCTCTCTCTTTAAACTTCCTATTTGCTATTATTTTTGTGATTCTCTACTATTTACCACAATATTCAAGACCTGATTTGAAGCATTGTGTATAAGCAAAGACATACTGTCTTGTGAACAGAAGGAGGATTATTTATTGAATGTCACATACTATAAATGTTTGCCACATATAATCTGCCTATATGTTTTAAAAGGTTCGGGGACATAATTTGTACACATCAACCCAAAACATGTCTGTTCAGAATTTTTATGTAATATTCAAAAATGTTTGAAACAATTTTTCAAAGCACAAGACCAAGAAACAGAGAAATAATGCATGTGCATGTGAACTGCTTTTGAGACTTACAACTTAAACAAGACTTGAGAATGAGCCTACTAGAGCAAAACAATCCTACTTCATGACAATTTCATTTTTCAGACCACAAATGAGATTCCTTCTAACAAAATTTAACCAGAAGGTTCACTCAAGGAGGATATTTAACACACTTGAACTGGTAAAGGGTGCTCAGTCCAAGTCAGCAGACTAAAATCCCTATGAAGTACAATTTTCTGAAATATGCATAGTGTAGACGTCTGGTCCTCGGTATGAACTGTTTGGGTATACAGACCCATCCTTGCTGGTCCACACAACTTGCTATCATCAACAGAGCTACACACTTCAAATAGGCTCCATGAGAGCTTACAGGTACAACATGTGAACTGACTTCTTCCATTAAGATGTTTTGGCCCAGCATTTTTTATATCTTTGGGAAAAAAAAAAAAAAAAGCAATCAGATTTGATGTTGTGTGAAAGGGATAGAACCTGTAAAACAGGGATATGACCACAGGAAATTTCAGTCATTGGGATTATATGTTTTTTTTATATTACCTGTCAGGACAAAACCCTTTGAGTCTCCTGATGGTTTTGTCCACTGATGTGTGTTACAGTACTGCTTTTTTTATAGGACTAATGATTTCTTTTATAGATACCTCTCTTCATTTTTAAATGGATTGTAAATAAAGCTCATACTGGAATGAGATGCTTGATCAAAGTAGAAAAGAAAATACAAAAAAGTAGGTGAAAATCATATATATATATATATATAACTGTAAATCAAATCAGCAAGTTAATCTGCACATATATAAAATCAGGCCAATTATGTGGGTACAAATACACATATATATTTATGATATCATAGAATCATAGAATATCCCGAGTTGGAAGGGACCCACAACAGTCATCGAGTCCAACTCCTGGCACCACACAGATCCACCCAGAAATTCAGACCACATGACTAAGTGCACAGTCCAAACGCTTCTTAAACTCCAACAGGCTTGGTGCAGTGACTACTTCCCTGGAGAGCCTGTTCCAGTGTGCGACAACCCTCTCAGAGAAGAACCTCTTCCTGATGTCTAGTCTGAGATATATAGATATTATATGTATTATAGATATTAGTGCATATATATCTTATTTTACATATAAGAGATATATATATTATATTATATATATTAGTGAATAATTTTTGGCACTTTTCAAATGGCAGGAAGAAATAAAACTACTTTTACTACTTTGTATTTTGTTTCATACTTAAAATAGCTTTAAAAATATCTTAAAACATCAGAAAAGGCAACCATCATATTATCCATAAAATAACACTTCCCACATAAGCTTTGGCTTTATAGAAAGCATTATTATTATTATTATTATTATTATTAATTTGTATTATCACTATTATTAATTATTTTTTCAAGTCCACAAATTTGGACTGTTTGGTCAGAAAACTGCAACAGAAATTCTTCAAAGGAAGAACTATTAAGGTTTCCTCTACAGAACAAGTCTTGTGAGGAGCAGCTGAGGAAGCTGGGATTGTTTAGTTTAGAGGAAAGAAGGCTCAGGGGAGACCTTATTGTACTTTACAGTTGCCCTAAAGGTGGTTGTAATGAGGTGGGGGTTGGGCTCTTCTCCCACAGAATCACAAAATGGTTAAGGTTGGAAAGAATCTCTGAAGATCATCTAGTCCAACCCCCCTGCCAAGCAGGATCCCCAAGAGCATGTTGTGTAGGATGGCATCCAGGCATGTTTTGGATATTTCTAGAGAAGGAGACTCCACAACCTCTCTGGGCAACCTGTTCCAGTGCTCTGTCACCCTCACAGTAAAGAAGTGCCCTCCCAAGCACCAAGTGGTAAAACGAGGGGAAATGACCTCAATTTGTGCCATTTCTTTATTGAAAGGGTTATGCAGCATTGAAATAGTCTGCCCGGGAAAGGGATTGAGTCACCATCCCTGGAGGTCTTCAGGAAAGGTGTGGTTGTAGACCTTAGTGACATGGTTTAGTGGTGGACTTTAGTACTAGGTTAAAGGTTAAACTAGATGATCTCAGAGGTCTTTTCCAGCCTGAATGACTCTATGATTCTGTGATTCTATTTTTATTTAAATATGCTTATTAACATTCCCCTTCCCTGTCATCTTTCTTCTTGTTTTCTAAATTGCAGTAGTTTTGCTGCTTTTTTTAGTTGATAATACATTTATCATAGAATCATAGAATCATTAAGGTTGGAAGAGACCTTCAAGATCATCTGGTCCAACCATCACCTTACTACCAATCCAGACATGTAAGTTTAGTTGCATACATTACAACTAAACATGCATACAGTTACAGATGTGAACAAAATACTGTCACTTCATTTCACTGCTAAAATTTATGGCTAAATATCTGTATGGATAAATATATTATCTTCACATGTAAACATAGATACCAGGACACATGGAACTTTGAAAGGTTTGAAATAATATTCCATTTGATCATTTCCAAAGAAGGTCTAGAGTCTTTGAATGTTTTAATAACATTTACTATTTTCTGGCTGAAAAATCTAACCAGATTTAAGTACAGTAAATGAATGCATTTTTAAATCTAATTTCAGTAAAGAGTTTATTAAAATGATTAAAACAAGCAATATGCAGAATCAACGTGATATTAGCATATGATTTTTTTTTATATTAGATTGTGGAACCTATTTCCTCTCCTCTCCTTTTCGCTCTCCTCCTGTCCCTTCCCTTCTGTCCCCTCCCCTTCGCTTCACTTTGTTTTGCTTTGCTTAGCTCTTTTTTTTTCTCTGATACTTTTGAAAGTTTGTTGAAAATTTTGTTGAAAATATGCACAGAGAATAAAATTGTCCATAGCAGAGCAGACAAAAGTGATTAACATTCAAATAAAAACAGGTAAGTGTGTACATGCTACTTGAGCATTGTTTGGTTTGTTATGCCTGAAGTGAATCTAAGATTTGCAAGAGGAATAAATATTGTAGATATGAAATTAACAGCCATCAGGAAAAAAACCCCACAGCATCATTCACCCTTAAAATCTAGCTTAATGATGTCTAAAAAGTTTTTTTTTTTTATTGGCAATAAAATATCCGATAGAGTTCCAACAAAAAAGAATGTCCCCTGAGTAAAGAAGCTGTTGGAAATGACAGCAATTAAATCAAGCTTATTTAGACCCATTCCAGGGTGAATTGTTTCAGTGAATACTAACCATTACACCAGGTAATGGAAGAAAGAGAAGATTGTCAGGGATGAATACAGAATTAATCATTTTTGCCTTTTTGGAAAAAATGAAGGACTTTATTTAATCAGAAAGCATGCTACACATGTTTTTAAATCCTGACAAACTAGATGCTGAAGAATAAGGAATGAAAGCATTGTTTCAAAGAGCAGTGTTGATGTGTAAACAGTATACTGTCTTTGCAGACTCAAAATTTCCAAACACAAAATCCTGTACATTTTAGTTTAAAAATAAGTAAATAAATAGTTAATCACAAACTGCTTGAATTACTTGTAAATGCTCTTGATTTTTTTTTTTTGTATGCCTTACAAAAATGGGTGATCTGTAGATAGTAATTTTTATATCTCCTTTGACAACTGTTTTAATACACTAGGAAAAGAGGGCATATTTACCTAGCTTAACAGGCAGCTCTGGGAGATGTGACAACAGAAAAATCCACCTGAACCAAGGAAGGACTTTGATGTTCTGTATATATGAAGCTGATGTAGATTTGGAGTCACAAGAAGAGCTACTAAAAACTTGTATAGAAGAAAATATTACTTTTTTAAAAAGAGTATTTATGTATAAAACTCTTACATAGCAAATTAAGTGCTTTTATCCCTACCTAATTGAAATTCCATTTTAGCAAAGTAAAAACTGAAACCTAAGTTATTGATAATTGTTCTTTTTGATAGAAATTCAAGGATGCTCTGCTTCAATACACTGTAGTGGTTTTCTTTAAGCTTTGGGATATGTCAAGACTTATACAAACATGAGAACTGAAAACTGAAAATTATTATATTCAATAAATCTCTCTACAAAACAAAACAAAACAAAAAAAAAGATAAAAGCAATCTAGGAGTTTAGCCTTTTTGTATTTATGTTTGAGAAAGCTTCCTGCTGTGACTACAGCTTCAAGGAGTTAGTCTTCAGTGTAAACTTAAGTTATAATTTCAAGGGATACCCTTCATCTCTGTCTTGTTTACAAGACAGAAGCTTGTAGCATCCTTTTGGCATGATTTACCAGTCAGAAAAAGACAGCTCATACCTGCTAAAATCATGCCCCACAAATTTAACAAGTTTTCTGTTTCTTAGCATCTACTACGTGCTCATAAAGCCCTTCCTGCAAGTAGGTGGAAATGAATATGCAAAGCTGTACATGTAATTTCTGCACTCATTGTGCTGTTACATGTTGTGGTCAGACAGTCCACCCAGAAACAGTTGTCAGAGCGTCAGAAGACACCCTCTCTCAGTTCTTTGTTATTTACTACACCTACAGACACTACTACTCTCATTGTTCAGCTTTAAGACAGTCTCCTCTCCTCATGTATTTCTGTGTGAAATCATTCAGGTGTCTGGCTACTAGTGAAATTGTTTAAACTGAGTTTACAAAGGCAAATGAGAAGCACTTACAAACCATTTATCTTTACATTGTCTGTAGGAATATTAGAGAGAGGAATGGTTGCTCCTTACTACTTGAGTGGGTGGCATTTTCAATGCCTCAGATTGTTCTGCAGACATTACATCTGTGGGGTCGCTAACATTTGACTGCTGCTCTAATATGGACACAACTGTTCAAGTTTTAGCTTACCCTAGGCATAAAAAAAATGGACCAGCTGAGTACAAACAACCCTAAGACTACTTTGAATGCCAGCCCAATAACAATGATCTGCATGCTTTTTTGACTAGTAAAACACATTTTTTGGGGATGGACATTGGAGATGGGGGAGGGGGTGGACTGTTTTGAATGCTTATTAGCAACTTAAAACTGACATGCTACAGATGACATAGTTCTGTAGTATAGACACAATCCATGTCTTGTAATACGTTGACAATTCTGTTCATGGACACCTCTGTACTAAGAATGGCTCATTCAGTGTAACAAAATTAAAATAATATTATAGTTATTAATAAATTTACCTGTGCACTTGAGGATTTTCTGAATTAAAGCCATGTCAAGTGTGTTGATTTCTGTACTTTTTGACATAAATACTTTTGCATCTTTTGTTTTAAACAAACAAATTGCACAAAAATCGTAAATTGCACAGAAGTGCAATTTAGGAATGTACACACATATGTATGAACAAGACATAAAATAAGAAAAAATAATCTACCACATTAAATACCACACATTTTATTTGAGTTTAATGTATTTTTCAATACACATATTTGTAGCTATTCAGATTTAACACAAAATATTAATTCATGCACATTATTGCACATTATTTCAACTGATATCTGTAAAGATATCAAACTTTTGACTTGTGCTTATGCAAACCTGTAGCTCATCTTCTCACTACAAGAACCCTGAGGTCTCAAATTTAGCTTTCAGTGTAATGTGTGGCCTTACAGATATTTTATATCCTGCTGCTTGTCACTTTTGCTGTGCATCATAGAAGGTAATTTCTTTCTTTTTGTTTTTCTGTTGATGATTTTTATTTTTTTTTGTGACAGTTTTCTCAGATTTCAGGGTCTTATATTTCTCTGTCAAACTCCTTCTCTCTTTAGATTTTTTTTTTTTATTATGAAGAATATTTATGTTTCATTAATCACACACACACACACACACAAAACCCTTCAGTATAATCACCAGACTTTTCCTCCATCATTCTCTCTACTGTGATATCAATTTTCTCAATCTTGTTTACTGGTGGCACTCAATGTAATATGACATATTCAGTGTGGATTTATCATCTATGTTTTGGATATCTGGGAATCAAATCCAAAGTGCTTGAGTAACACTAATATTTTAGCCTTTTTCTGTATGCAGCAAGAAAGCTAAATTTAGCTGGCAAATATGCGTGTTACATGCCTGCAATCAGACCAATACTGAAAGAGAAGGGCATGTTATTGAATAAATATGTGGGCAGAAATTCTCCCTCTGCATTTCTAGTTTCTGTCATATCCTTCAGAAGATGTATGGTAGCCTTCCTGCCCCGATGGCCCTTATTTGATCTTGTAGTTCTAATTTTGTAACAAATAGATAAATCTTGTCAGGGATAGAAAACATTACAAAGCAAATCTGCTAACTGTAGCCATAAATTATTTCTAGTCCAAATAACTATTTTTTAGTTCAGAAACAAAATAGTTTTCATTAGCTTTTGTCTCTAGTTTGCCTGGAAGAATCAGATATTATTGCTCATGTTGGTTAGTGGGAGCACAAGAAACAGAAAGACTTTAATTGTTGTATATCTGCATTATCTGCTCTGATAAAAGAACACTCTATGCATAGCTTAGTTATTAGCTCCACAGATCTCTGTGTTGTTGCTTCTTTTTCTGCTGCAGCCACCATTCAACCCAATGGCTTCAATAACCCTTTCTGCCATGGGCTCATTACTTTGTTTTCTCTGAGAGTTCTTCTCCCCTTAGTCCAACTTCAATTGAAAAGATATTTCTACCTTCTAAATAAAGAGCTTGAAATGTCTTTGCTTGTCATATCTGAACTGCAGGTTACTACATCAGCATGAGCTACAGCCAACTCAAAGTCCCAGGAGCAGAACCGGTCACAGATATGGGTAAGAAAATGTTTTGAAAAGACAGCGTTGTAAAATCGCAAATTTTCCAGACAAAACTTTAAATAAATACTGCATTCTTACAAAGTGTTATAACAGTAGAGTCTCTCCTTCAACTGCACTTTGTAGTCTGTTATGGTAAGAATAGCCTTGCTGAGAGTTCTGTACCTAAAAAAGAGAATGAAGAAATCACAGATAATAGTTGAGAGTTGTGTTTAAGCAACAGAAATATCTCTAGGTATGGGGAACAGTACTTCTAAAATCATAAAACACTGTGAGAGGACTTGAAATGTTTCCAGAACTTATAAGAAGTCCAAATGGTAGCTAGAAGCAGCTGTATACTGGCTGTACAGTACTGCTTTGTGTTATATTAAGCACAGTATTTCTATGTCATTTTTTTAACCTCATACCTCATATGTTTATTCATTTACAGTCTTTCTTCCTGTAAGCCCTTTGAGAGAGTGAGACTTTCTTTTTTATTATGTATATAAAATGCCTAAAGCAAAAAATCCCCCAGTGCTAGTACTTCATGATTCATAACTCAAAAAATGCATGAGACGCTGAGGACCCCTGGGTTGTCCAGTCTGGAGAAGATAAGGCTGGGAGGCAGCCTCATTGCTCTCTGCAGCTTCCTGAGGAGGTGAAGTGCAGAGGAAGGCACCAGTCTCTGCTACCTGGGAACCAATGACAGAACACATGGGAATGGCAAAAAACTGCACCAGGGGAGGTTTAGAATAGATATTAGGAAAAATTTCCTTGCTGTGAAGGTGGTCAGACACTGGAATAGGTTTCCTAGTGAGGTGGTTGATGCCCCATGCCTGTCAGTGTTCAAGAGGGCATGATGTCCATTTGGGTCATTGCTAAATAATACCCTTTTGAGGGTAACTTTTGGTTAGCCCTGAAGTCGTCAGGCAGTTGGACTTGATGATCTTTGCAGGTTCTCTCCAACTGAACTATTCTGTTCTGTTCTGTTCTGTTCTGTTAATAGGTATGAATGGATGGATGATGAGGAGGAAAACAAAGGAGGAACTGTTATTCAGGGGTGTTCAAGCAGCAACCTGTGACCTGTATAGTTGGATCCATCATTTAAAACATGAAAAGTGTTTTCATTTTGGAGAATAGAAAATCAAACTTCTAGAAGAAGATGAAGCAAACAATCTGTCCAGACTAAATATTAGAAATGAAGTGTTAAAAAGAAAGATTTGGAAAGAAATTGATTCTAGTTAGTGATGGTGACAGAAATTGATGGGCAAATAAATAGATAAATAAATAAATGGTTCTAATCCAAAACGAAACCAAATCTTTTTTTTTCTTTTTTTTTCCTTTTTTTTTTTTCTTTCTTTCTCTAGAACATCAGCTATCTCTAAATCTCAAAGAAGAAAGAGGCCATTAAAGTGCCAAATTGCTATGCCTTGCTATGGCATGTAGTAATTAATAAAGTGCTCTTGAAAAAGATTTAAAAAAAAAAAAAGAAAAAAAAAAAAAGGACTAGTGCCCTAGATGTTGAAGATCAACCATAGGCAACACTGAATATTTCATAATAGAGAGAATAAGCATTGCTATGACAATAGTCAGTTCTATTTTAAAACTCCAAGATCATAGCAATCTATGAATATTCATAATAGCGTTTTTGCTGCTACTCTGGGGAAATCTTTCCTGGGCGGCTCAGAATTACAAATTAAACGTGACAGAAAAAAAAGATAAATAAATAAATTATATATATATATATATGTTAAAGTGGCTAAGACAATTTGTTGAAGCAGTGTGTGAGAAAGAATGAAAGATCAGACCAGGACTATCTAGGGAAGGATGCAAACAACCTGGAAGTATTCCATAAGTTGGAAGAATGTCTTCAGAATAAAGGAGAAAGAATTTGAGATACAATTTTTGTGTAAATTCACTGAAAAGTGAACCACAGCAATAAGACTAAAAATAAATCAGAACAGGAGAAGTCTGGGAAATGGTGTTTCTGCATCCTAAATATATGTATAAATACATAGAGATGTAAACAATAGTAATGCAGAAAACCATTAATGTTGATGTTTTAAATATTTTTTAAATTCCCTATGAAAATATTTCTCCGTCAGTTTTATAGAGCTCAGATTCTACATTATGGAATATTTTTAGAGTGGAAATGCTGTTTCCCAAACCAAATATTTTACTCTAATCCTTGAGTCCATTTTTTTTTTTCCATTCTATTTTTCAAAAAGAAGGGCAATAATAATTGGAAAACTGAGAATATGGCATATGAATAGTGATATTGGTAGTCAAGCTGCCGGTTGTGAGGTATTTGAGAAACATGAGAACCATACATTTGACCATCCACTCAGTCTACTTTCTGACAATCTTCTACTTTCAGCTGAAGAGTAAATCAGTGGGAAAATCTATAACGAAGCAAGACAGTTTGTACATGAAATTCTACCACACGTGGTGCAGAGCATAAACTGGAAAAGCACAAACCTAAGCTAATGCCAAGGGTACCTCATCTAGACTGGAAATAGCAAAGTGACATCACCACCAGTCAGGCTGGAGGAAGGGTAACAATGACTAACCGAGGTGCAATGTCATGCTGAGATCCCCTCACAGCACAGGACCAGACAGGATTACCAGCTTGTTCACTGATATCTTAGACAGCTTGGTATCTTCCCATTGTGTAGACAACCCTTTAGAGACCAGAGAACAACGGAAAGAACAACAACAAATGTGATTTTTAGTAATCTACATGCTTATTTTCCAGACTAGTTTCCAAAATAAAACATGTAAACTTAAAGAGGCAAAGGAGGATGGAGACCTAGGTGGTAGTCTCCTAAGCCCTTGATGTCAGTGGAAAGGCTCAATTAGAAGCAATGTTTAAGCAGGAGTTTAAATGGAAGACTTATTTCAAACAGGGAAGATCAAGAATAACATGTAACCTACTGGAGATGAAGATTGACCTAATATTGTAAAAGAGTCTCTGGATACAAAATTATCCTGAAAAAGCTGTTGGCTCTGCAAAGTAGAATTAAGGAGAGGATATTAAAAACCTGGCAGGCAGTAACTACTGTAGTACTTGATTATCAGGAAAAGTTCCTCAGGGAACAAAGTGCTTACAAATCAGATTGGTTATTTTTCATTCTGATGGTCATGTGATATGCTTAAATTTACTGTAGAGAACATATTGCCATGCAGTGGCAATCACTGAATTCTCTAGTCACCAAGTATCATGTCATACTGAATGCACTTTATTCTCAGATCATGCAAAAAATGGCTAAACATGTTCCAGATGTCTGACTTTATAAAGCTTTATGAAAAACACCCACCAATGTTCTTCATACTGGTACTTTTGAAAAACTGGACTGGTATGAACCTGATGTTCAGTAACTCCATTTGCTCAGATATGATGCCAATAAGGAAGAAAGTGATGATTCCATGCACACTGGAAAGATCAGGAATAAACCATATGGCCCGTTCTCCAACATTTTCATAAGGCAAGGGCACATAAAGGTACATTGGAAAGCAATATCCAACTTTGAATTATAAACTAAACTTCACTAAACCATGCCAGAAACCCTAAGCCTTTGGAATTGGTCAAACCTGTGAATAGCTCATCACTGCCTTGATTCTGATATTGGCTTGATGACATTTAGAGCCTCAACCTAAAAGTAGCAATTTATTTGTATTTAGTGTTCTGTCTAAGAAAAACAAAATTGGTTGTATGGTGATACTGTTCAGAATTGAGCAACTCATTCTAATGTGTTTTGCTTTTATGTGTGCCCAACAAGATCGTAGTACTGGCCAAATATTTGTAAAACATAGAATAGCTTTTAAATAATTTTGGCGATGCTTATTAAAACTTTGAAGGAAGAAAATATGACACAACTGCCTATTTAAAGTTATGGCATTCATGGCTGGACACTACAGTTGTTAAAAGGGAGAATATTAACCATTTAGACTGGGATGCTACCACCAGTTAGTCTAAATGGGTATTAATTACTCTTTCAAGTTCAGCAATGCTAAAAAATGACAGTCTATTCTACAGAAAGTTTAGCAGTGCTACCAGCGTGATACATAAATTGCCTAAACATGTTGAATGCCATCTTAGGTGCTATGGACTATCCTGTCTGGTCTCAAGTAGCCTATTCAGAAGGTATACATGACCCTCATTCTGAGTTAGATTAGCTACCTCACAGAGAGTGTCCTGTGGCACTTGACACTTCTGTTCTTGGCACTTTTGTTCTGTTCTGTTGAGTATAAATTTTGTACTTAATACCAAATGAGTTATTTGGGAAACCTTTTCCCCACTAGTGTACACACTCTTTAACCCGAATGTCATCATCTTCAACTGAAATTTGTATAACCTGTATCACTGTCAAATTTGGTTGAAAATTAGTGGAAGGTAAGTTAAAAAAAAAAAAAAAAAGCGTGATTCCATGAGTTAATTTCTTTAAGAAACCTTATTAACATATAAACAACCTTTTTTCATTTTTTATCTCCCCCACATCAGCAATCTCATTCTCCGGTGCTGTAGAAGAGAAGGTAGAGGCCTACTGTTTTTTCACAGATAAGCTGAGAAACTGAAATAGGTAATTTCATTTCTCACAGGCTGCAGCTATATAGTGAATATAGGTGTCTTCATTTTTGGCTTTTTACCTCTTGAATACATATTGCAACAAGTTAGATTGGGGGATGTCATATTTACATGGAGTTGGGGACTGTTCACTTGCAGGGATACAGCAATGGAAAAGTTTTGTTACACCACTGTCGTATGACAATATTTGAGAAAACAGACAGAAAGTATATAACAAACAATAATTGAGTTGCAAAAATATCATGTCTAATTTCAAAAAAATAGTATTTTGGAAATGCCAGCAACATGTAATTTTTCAAAACTTAATTTGATTGTTTTGCCTAAAGCCTTTAAAACTTATTTTGATGTAGACATGAGTTTGGACTGTTTTTACAAATGATCTCATATCTGCATTCCTGGATGTAAATCTAACCTCAGTGACATCCATTCTCTAGGAGAATTCAGTCAGCTTCAGCAAAATGAATGTGAAGAAAGGAATCACTAACTGGGTTTTCAAACTATAGGAAATGGGTCATGCAAATTCTAGCATTTCACCAGCTAGATTGACTTGAATAGAAAAAGAAAAGGTGATGACAATGTGGCTGTAATAATTTAAAAAGCTTCAGAAGTCTTTCAGATTTTTTTCATCATGACCATTATGGTGTTGCACTCTCTAAAAGCATATTTGTCTTTAACAAAAAGGAAAGATTTTGTTGTATGTCAGGGGATAAGATTTTTTTTTTTTTTTAATTCCATGAGCAATAAGACAAATAAAGACAGTCTTTTTCATTTCCTCTGCAAAGATAAAACTGAGATAGTGTCCCCCAAGGAATTTTGAAGAAATAGAAACAGAAATTTAGGCCAAAGTATTGTCAGGTTACAAAGCAAGATAGAAGGCAATGTAGAATCATCTTTTGGTTAAAATTATCTGCTGACCTGGATATTGTCAAATGGGTTTTGACAGCTGACAGTGACTGACTATTGCTATTGTGTAGTTTGTTTTTTCAGGTTAAAGTGTTAGTGGTTGCATAATTCTGTAAATTAAATATTGTGTAAGACTTGTTTTTTCATGTCATGATAAGAGCATTTAGCAAATTTATGACATTCAAGTGGTCATAAAAGATTAAAAGTGAATCATTAAAGCCAGAATGACTTCATATAGCACAGGATTTTGGGATGCAAGATAGGAATCATGGAATTGTAGAAAAATTGTTTGGAAGGTATCTCTAGAGGTCATCTAGCCCAGCTGCCTATTTAGAGGCAAACCACTACAGTAGGTCTGTCTGGGATGGAATTAATTTTCCTCAGAGCAGTCCACATAATGCTGTACTTCACATTTGTAACTTAAACAGTGTTGACAATACACCAATGTTTACACTATTGCTGAAAAGCACTCACACAGTATCAATGCTTTCGGTCCAAAACTCTATTCCAGCCAAAGGCATGTAGGCTCTGGGTGGGCAAAAGGTTGGGAAGAGACAGAACCAGGACAGCTGACCTAAACTGGCAAAAGGGATTTTTCATACTATATGACATCATGCTCTGAAATAAAAGCTAGGTGAAAGGAAGACAGGGGTGGGACACTCATGATTTATGATGTTTGTGTTCTGAAGCAAATGCTACATGTACTGAGCCCTTGCTTCCTAGGAAGTGGCTGAACATCTGCCTGTCATTGGGAAGTAGCAAACAAATTCTTCTTTTCACTTTGCTTCTATGCACAGCTTTTTCTTTTCTTACTAAATTGCCTTTATCTCAACTCATAAGGTTGTCTACCCCTGTCCTGTTGAGAAGTGTGAGTAAGAGAGCAACTGGTTGGGTATCTCGCAGCCAGCCAAGGTCAGCCTACAACTAGAACCAACATTAGATCAGATCAGCCCTGGCTTTGCTAGCCAAGGCATGAAAACCTCTGTGCATGAAGTTTTTACTATCCCTCTTAGTATCATAGTATCATAGAATCATAAGGTTGGAAAAGACCTCCAAGATCATCTGGTTCAGCCATCATCCTACCAATGTCACCCACTAAACAATGTCCTTAAGTACCACGTCCAACCTTTCCTTGAACACGCCCAGGGACGGTGACTCCACCACCTCCCTGGGCAACCCATCCCAATGCCTGACTACTCTTTCTGAGAAAAAAGGTCTCCGAATTTCTAACCTAAACCTCCCCTGGTGCAACTTGAGGCCATTCCCTCTAGTCCTATCACTGCTTATCTGTGAGAAGAGGCTGACAAACAGCTCCCCATACCTCCCTTTCAGTTAGTTGTAGAGAGCAATCAGGTCTCCCCTGAGCCTCCTCTTCTCCAGCCTAAATGACCCCATTTCCCTCAGTCACTCCTCATAGGACTTCCAGGGCATTCCAGGCCCTTCAGAAGCTCCGTAGCCCTTCTCTGGATACATTCCAGGCTCTCGATGTCCTTCTTGTAGTGAGGAGCCCAAAACTGAACACAGTACTCAAGGTGCAGCCTCACCAGAGCAGAGTACAGGGGAACGATCACCTCCCTGGTCCTGCTGACTACACTATTCCTGATAGAAGCCAGGATGCCATTGTCCTTCTTGACCACCTGGACACACTTCGGGCTGATGTTCAGGATCAAGCAACACCCCCAGATCCTTTTCCTGTGCACTGCTTTCCAGGCACTGTGCCCCAAGCCTGTAGCTTTGCATGGGGTTGTTGTGGCCAAAGTGCAGGACCTGGTACTTGCTGAACCTCAACAAGGTGAACCTCAGTAAGTTGAACCTCAACCTCAATGGAATGTTGAACCTCATCCCATTGGCCTCTGCCCATCAACCCATTCTATCCAGGTCCTTCTGGAGGGCCTTCCTCCCTCCAGCAGATTGACACTTCCCCCCAGTTTGGTGTCATCTGCAAACTTACTGAGGGTGCACTCAATTCCCTCATCCAAGTCATCAATAAAGATATTAAAGAGGATGGGCCCCAACACCAACCCCTGGGGAACACCACTGGTGACCGGTTGCCAACTGGATTTCACTCCATTCACCACTACTCTCTAGGCCTGGCTGTCCAGCCAGTTTTTAACCCAGCAAAGCATGTACCTGTCCAAGCCATGGGCTGCCAGCTTCTCCAGGAGGATACTATGGGAGACAGTGTCAAAGGCCTTGCTGAAGTCTAGGTAGACTATGTCAACAGCCTTTCCCTCATCCAACAGGTGGGTCACCCAGTCATAGAAGGAGATGAGATTGGTCAGGCAGGACTTGCCTTTCATGAACCCATGCTGACTGAGCCTGATCCCCATGTTGTCCCGCATATGCTGTGTGATTGCATTCAAGATGACCTGTTCCATCACCTTTCTTGACACTGAGGTCAGGCTGACACACCTCTAGTTCCCTGAATCTTCCTTATGACCCTGTTCCTGGGCTACACTAATCTCCTCCAAATTTTCATCTTCCTGACATCCAACCTAGACCTCCAAGACAAAAAATGTGGGCATTTTCCATTGCTTTATTGTCTGCTACTGCTGTGGAATAATTGCTGGAGGTTATTTATTGAGACTAAGTGTATGTCTATACCTTAAGAAAAAGTAGAGCATCAATGAAACTTCCAGGGTGGGATGTGGCAGATATGCGAGGAATCTGTTCCATGATAGTCCCCTTGGCAACATAACCTTCAGCCTTAGGTATTGGCAACACCAGGGGAGCTTGGTGCGCTGACTCTGAGAAATAGCACGGAGTGTGTAGCAGCATGAAGACACCACAGCCAGTCTCTGTGATATCACCACAGGGATGGGGAACTTGATGGTACTATGGAACTGATAGACTGTATGCCCAGCCCTGAGCCGAACCAATAAAAAAAAACGTGGTGAACTTTGGGTGAACTTTGCTCATTATAATCTCATTATAATGCCAAAACACACCTCTATTCCAAAGGCTACTCACCTTCCAGGTGTGACCACCCTTCACTGAGCATGTGCTCTGAATTTCTATGAATGTATACCTTTAATGCAAAAGCAAGAAAATTGGATTAACTTCTCCTTTTAACTGTTCACCAGTGAAGTCAAAAAGGACAGCTGATGTAGAGATAATTCAGAGCACAATTTAAACTATTATGTGAAGGACAAAGACAAGCAAAAAGCTGTAGTATCAACAGGTTTCATGAGAACAGAACAGACCTTGACTGTCTTTATCAAGCCAATAAACCAGACTCTCAGGTTAATCTTCAGCATCTTCATCCTCTATTCAAGAAAGTTTGTCATAATAATAAACTGAAGTACTTACATTCTTGTTTGTTTGTCTGGTGTTACTGAATCTTCTTCATTCCGAACCCTACATTATTGATATCAATGAACATCTTTTCATATAGCTCTTCAAGGTAAATGGCAGTTTTCTTAAAAGAAAGCTCTTCTTTTCATATGGTCAAATATATCTTTAAAAAGGTAGTACTGTATTGTCTAGAGATGAAGTGACTGTACAGTGCTTCTTGTTTGTTAGTCGTTTTTTTTGTTGTTGTTAGAAAGTAGTATCTGATCGCCTACAAATATTTAAAAAGATGTCCGAACATGGGAGTCTTGACCATGAACTGTGAAAAGAATAAACTTTATCAAAAGGCTGCTCTGCAGTCTCTGATTACTACACCTGTGTTTGCTTGTGCAGAAGCTTTCTTGCCTTACAAACACCGACATCTCTGTTGGAAGTAATTGCTCCCCTGAGCTTGTCAACAACTTTTAGAAACAAGAAGCTCTGGAGATACAATCCTCCTGGTGCCTCTGAAATAAAAAGTTTCACTATGAGTTTCTCTTTCTTTAAGAGATCAGGAGCTTTTTAAAGATTTTTTTTTCCTCTCTTATAGTTGTAACCCTGTTCTGTCTACAATTTAGGTAAGGGAATGCATAGGCAATCTATAAAGACATGTCTGCCAGCATGAGCTGTCACAGCTGCTTCATGAGCTCATCTGGCACAGCACATGTTTGGGAGGCCTAGGGACAAACCACAGCTCCAGTCCCACTTAATGTACTGTACCAATTGGCATGTAGATCTCTTAATTAAAGGAAGTCTGCACCATTTTCAGTGGTCTATGTGTGCACCAAAAGAACCGCTTTTGGAGCATACGTACAAATCCACCCAATTGTACATGTCAGGATAAAAACCTGGTCAATTGATGTCAGCTGGAGCTAAGTTTAGTTATTCTCTCTTTTTACTATTATATGCTTAAATGGGGTCTTGACGGGAGACAGCTATAGACTAAACCATGAAGTCTTCTCATGCCTAAAGAATCAGGAATGTGGTTCTGTGGGTCACCTCATAAAGAGGGACACATAGTCACACGTAGTCATTAGCTTTCTTTATCAGTATCAATTGTGTTATATCAGTAAGCACTCAGTGTCCACTGGGGTAGCGAATAAGAGCCTTCAGCTATTCTATTACATGGCAAAAAGCTGTGCTGATATTGCTAAGTCATACAGCAGGCACGATCATTTTACAGAAAAGTGAATGTATTTGACCTAACAAAGGTCAAGGAACTAGTTGTATTTTTAAAACTTTCTCTGACCCTGATGTCCAATAAAAAATGTTTACTGAAGGGAGCTTAGTGCTGGGGACTTCGTGAACAGGCCTGTCAGTTGTGTTGAATTAAAACTTAAAGGTTTGAGACATACACTATTTTCTGAGCTGGAGCTGATCCTACAAAATTCATTTCACTTCATACCATAATTCATCGTTAATTTGTATCCCCACAGTTTAAGGATTGGTGCTCACAGCAGGTAGGTAGGTGAGAACACTTTCCAATGTACTCTTATTTATTTATTTATTTATTTGTTTATTTATTTGTTTATTTATTGTTGTGCTCTTATTTTTTCATAAAAGTAACAATACTTTTATTTATTTTTTGTTATCAGATGTCTTCCATTGCTTAAATGTAATGTGTCCACGATTGTATGATTTATAGTTATATGAACAACTTATTTAATGAGTAGCTTCATTACTTCACCTTCTTTCCCTTGGATAAATGTTTAACTTGCTGCCAAGTTTTACTGAAACATTTCACTTTTTAGGGGGGTAAGAAATAAATAAAGGATCCTAAAATACATTAGGATGTTATTTCTCATGTTATTTCTGAAAACTTCTATGAATGATTTGCCTATAGCTTTATCTTTTAGTAATACTTCTGATATAAGAAAAATAATTAGAATATGTTATCACATTGTGTTAACAGACATGGTATATGTCTGTTTGCTTAATTTTTGAAAGACTCTTAGATGGCACGTTAAGTTTTCTTTTGTTGTTTCACGGGGTATTGCAACAAACTCAAAGCCACATTGCAGTCATCACATAGTATCACCTCAGAACATCCATGTATCTGCTGAAGTATAATTGAAATCTACTTTCACAAATACCACGAAGGAACTTCCCTGAAAATAAACAAGGATAAGTATGGATAATTATGAATATTTTCTGTATTTTCCATGAACTCAAGACTTTCCAAA
The DNA here is from genome assembly GCF_964211835.1 of Anser anser. Taxonomy (NCBI): domain Eukaryota; kingdom Metazoa; phylum Chordata; class Aves; order Anseriformes; family Anatidae; genus Anser; species Anser anser. The sequence continues at coordinate 199,621,257 of NC_139720.1, forward strand.
AAGATCCATGAGCACATCCTGATTACCGTCCCTTCTGTTTTCTCAAATTTGGTATCCTAATGTCAAGCAATCTAAAACTGACATCTTCCTATAAAAGCTGTCATCAAGAAAATCTGTGCCATTTTCTTTAAAAGGTATATCAGTGTAAACTTTAAATCAAGCCTTTGATCCTTCACCCCAGAAAGTTATTTATGCTTCATGTGGGTATCTAAATTTGGTATATTCACTACGGCTAATCACTTCTAAAAATCTTGATATTTTTTACTAGAATCACAGAATCATAGAATATTCTAATTTGGAAGGGACCCGACAAAGATCATGGAGCCCAACTCCTGTCTCCTTGCAGTACCACCCAAAAATCAAACAATATTTCTGAGAGCATTGTCCAAGTACTTTGTGAACTCCAGCAAGCTTGGTGCTGTGACCACTGCCCTGGGGAGCCTGTTCCAGTGCCCAACAACCCTTTCAGTGAAGAACCTTTTCCTCATATCAAACTCGAACCTCTGATGCAGCTTCATGCTATTCCCTTCAGTACTATCACTGGTCACCAGAGAGAGCCCCTCCGCTCCCCTCATGAGGAAGCTGCAGGTCACCATGAGGCCTCCCCTCAGCCTCCTCTTCTCTGGGCTAAACAAAACAAGTGACTTCTGCTGCTCCTCATACATCTTGCCCTCTAGACCCTTCGCTATCTTTGTAGCCCTTTTGGGACACTGTCTAATAGTTTTATGTCCTTCTTATATTGTGGTGCCCAAAACTGCTCACGGTGCTTGAGGTGAGGCTGCACCAGTGAAGAGCAGAGCAGGAGAGTCACTTCCCTTGACCAGCTAGCAATGCCATACGTGACGCACCCCATGGTATGGTTGTGCTGCCAGGGCACACTGTTGACTTATATTCAGCTTTCTGTTGATCAGAACCCTCATATCCCTTTCCATGGGGCTGCTCTTCAGTCTCTCATCCCCTAGCCTGTACATACAGCCAAGATTTCCCCATCCTAGGTGCAGAATCCCACACTTGTTCTTGTCAAATTTCATGTGATTAGAGATTGTCCAGCCCTCTAAATATTCAAGATCTCTCTGCAAAGCCTCTTCCACTCCTGAGGGAATTGTTTGACTATATAATTTGAATATTGAATTTGAATATTGTTTGAACAAATATTTTGGGGAGATTTTTGAAACATTAAAAGTTCTATAGTAACTGGTATCAGTTTTTCCCATGTGAATTCAGTCCTATTTCAAAAGCCAGATGTTTCAAATTTACCATATTAAAAGTTTAGTGAAGCAATGGTTGCATTCTCACACCTACTACAGTCATTGGGTAGCACACTGGGTCAATGATATTACAGATTACTTCTGGAAAGATTTTTTTTTTCCTTCTTTTCACAACATGATGTGAAATCTTTTTTCTAATTAATGGGTTGCATAATATCGCTATATAATTCTCTGTATAATACAGATGGGAAATATTGCTATGGCATCTCAACTGTGGCTGAAGATCTTCAATCTGAGGAAAAAAAAAAGTGTGATGATGCTGTTGGGTTTATCTAGAGCAGTAAGAGCCCTATTGACTCTCTTAAAATGCAGGAAAAATGCTGGTCTGCAGCTGTCAGTGAATTCTTTAGATGAACTTGGCATTAGGCAGTACTAACTCCTGCTTAAGCTCCTGGCAGTTTGGCAGGAAGCACTCTTCACTCAATGGTTTCTGTAAAGATGTTTTGGGGTATTTATTCCCTCGAAGGTGTGTGTGCCACTATAATATTTATGCTTGCTTTACTGGAGAGACTCTTTAAGATCTCATTTTCATCTCCAGTTAACCTCCTCCCCCAAAGACTGAGCAGTCTTCAAAATAAAAACAGAGTATATTTATTAAGCACCACCGAAAGTCAGGGCTTCATTCAACAGTGTGTAAAAAGTGGGTAACTAACAAATCAATACAGAAATTATTTTGGCCTAGTTGAATGACTCATTACTTTTCTAACTGTATGGTCCAAAAACAAGTCCCATCTTTTCTGTAAGCAGAAGCCCCAGCTGCCCTAAAACGTGAAACTAAAGCTAGCCCAGAGTCACTCGTTGTTCTGCAGTGCTGTTCTTTCAGCAATTTCCTCAGATTTTTTGTTTCCGTAATTTAAAGATCTCATACCCTGTGAGTATCAGTCATTTTCATTCTCTCTCTCTGTTTTCAAATCAGGCACAGCTTTGCTGATTCATCTCCCTACATTTCCCTTGTCTTTCAGAGCTGATTTTAAGAGATCTATGCTGTTATCTTGCTGGCCTTCCCTAGGACTGAGTGCCTTGGGTACTTACAGGTTATTATATTTGGGTCACTCCTACTCAGCCCAATAGTTAGCTACCTTTGCCAAACATGGGCTGTTTAATTAATTCTCTAATTCCAGCAGGAATCTCGCTACATCATACTGAATACTAAAAAAGCCAAGGCTGCCTTGGTATCTGGTATATTACCAGCTGTTTGAAGAGACCACACATGATTCATATTCTATAAAAATGAAAGATGTGGTAGAAAAATACTTTAGATACATTTAAGAGACTGCATATCCCTCCCCTGCTGACTATTTATTTATTGGTATTTATTTCTCTTTATCACAATTAGATATAACTTACATTCAGCTGAAATTACCTAGTTAAAAGAATAAAGAGTATCTAAAATTTATAAAAATGTCCCAAATGATGTGGGAAAAAGCAAACGGAGTGATAGGGAATAGACAGATCAAGATGATTATCAAAACAGCAGTAAGAACTCTGACCTTGTCACACTGAGAAATGAAGGGAACAATCTTGACAACTAAAAATAAAATAAAATAAAATAAAATAATGAAATAAAATAAAATAAAATAAAATAAAATAAAATAAAATAAAATAAAATAATAAAATAAAATAAAATAAATAAAATAAAATAAAATAAATAATGCTATTGGAATGTAAATATTAGGAGGAGACTTCAAGGACTAGGAGCAGAAAACCAAAAAAAACGCCCTATACTGCTCCAGGTATGCAATGCCGAAAGTAAACTAGACATTATCTTAAATTGTTTTCTTTAAATCAGACTACACAATGAAAAATTCTTGCCTGATATTTTTTACAGTCAGCATGATGGGTGATGGCATAATCTTTCTTATTCTTTTTCTTATTCCCTTTTCTTATTTCATAGCTTCTAACCATTATAGATTGTACAATGAATGGCAACGTATTTCCAGAGAACCTCAAGAATTTATGGGGAAATCCAGCCAGACTAAAGTCAGCTCATGAAACAAAACAACCCTGAATTGTTTGATAAAATAACAACAGCAATACAAATTGTATCCAAGGAAAAGGTATCTGATTTCTTTAGTGGTGGCCTTATCAACCTAACCTCAGCAAGCTACTCCTCCTACTGCAGGTAACTCCAACAATATCTTGGAATGGTTAGCACCACTTTCAATCCCACAGTAATTATAATTTGCAGTTTATTAGAGAAGTCAGTGTACAAATTTTTATCCAGGGTGTGCAGCAAATAGCTGAGACAGTATTTATGTTAAAAGTTCTTACTTATGAAGGTATATTGCAATAACATATTTTTTTCCTGTTGTGCCTTTTGGGCCCAAAAGAAGAGATTGCACCCTTTTGCTCATTTATTTTATGACTAAAGACTATTGCAAACCAACCCAAAGCTTCGTAAATGTAGTAAGTTATGTTTAACTGCGTCTGCTATGTAATTACATCCTGTTGTACCCCGTTGTATCCACAATGGGGGTCCAAATTAAAACTTTCAAAGTACAGGAAGAATTTCCATTATCCTCAAGGTTTCTCTGGCTTCAAAATGAAGTGTTTTGACCACACGTCCTACCACTAAAAGTGTAGCCAGAGGTTTTTCTCTATCAGAAAAAAATCATTTAAATGGTTTAGAGAGGGAGCACCAGTTACCAGTAAATTTAGTCAATGTATTCATTTTAGCTTTCTTTAGTCTTCCCATTCTTCTGAGCAGTAAATTAAAAGGAACAGATGTATAATTTTGGAAGGTTTCCAGATTTTTTTTTAAATTTATTTTTTTTATTTTTATTTTTTATTTTCCTAAGTGAAACATTAAATAAAGACTGCTATATACAATGTTTTTCTGTCTATATCAGATTCATTAAAAATTCTAATTCTGTGCTGCATGCACAGTGAATATGCCAAACAGAAGCAAGATTTTCTGAATATATATTATTTCTGGACACTTGGGTGTTTGGTTTTTAATTAGACATTAATAACTATTTACAATGTAGAAACCTAAATCTGAGCTAGTCATTGAGTATCCCTTCACAGTGCTGGTGAGAATTAGATATTTTAGGGTGTGATTTACCTCAAACTAAAATAAATATTTGAAATATGTTGGATGGATAAGGTCCTAAAACATCTATTTCTCTCATATCAGCAGTTAGTAAATGCTGTTATGGGTCTCTCCATTTAAACATCTCTTTCATACTCAAGGTTACAATCTTGCTTCAACATAACCTTGAATATATTATATTATACTATATTAATGCTATTATCCTGTATATAGCATAAAAATATCCTGTATATAATACAACAACATAATAATATAATATCCTGAAAATCATGTAACATCTATGGTATTTTTATACCACCTATAGAAACACAAGGTTGTTCATAAAAAAAAAAAAAAAAGTCTGGATCCTAAATTACATTAAGCTGACAGAAGTCTTTCCACTGTTTTTTACTCTTCAGGGATATCTCTCATCATCTGATTTTAGTCACCACTAAGTGACCAGGGTGCCTAAGTTTAAGGGAGCTAAGTCCCTAAGCACCAAGGGACTTTAGTTGAGATTCTGTTCACCTTAGGCTCACCGTAATTGGGAAAAATATGTTACTCATTCAAACGGCAAAAAACTTAGAAAATTATAATAAGATTAAGCTAGAGTTGAAGCGACCAGGAACTTAGTTTTGATGCAAATGCTTCCAAAACTCTGGAAGTTTTCTCTATTTACATGACTAGAAATCTCCTAAAATCTGATCATCTCAGCATCTATTTCAACGAGAGATACAAGTGTGGCCCAGAAACTCTTTCAGAAAGACTCCATAAGTGTTTCAAGGTAGTGATAACAAAATGTAAGTTACAGACCAATGCCAGAAGGAATGGAAAAGTCAGACCTTTCCAACAGGGAGGTTGTGAAGGTTACTAGTCATAACTCAACAATTTCCCCTTCCCAGCAGTACGGGGCATGTTACACAATCAGCACAAGTATGATTCTCCCAGTGAATATAGTCAAAGCATTTTATTTGCTTAAACAAAGAATTAAACTAAGTTGTGATTGCACAAAACAAAGAATCACATAATCATGGGATTGTAGAGATGGGAGAAGGACTCTGGAGATTGCCTGGTTTGATCCCCTAGTTCAAAGCAGGGTCACCAAGAACAGGTTGCTCAGGACACTGCCCTGGCTGTTCTTGAATGTCTCCAGAGGATGGGGACTCAAAATCTCTATGGATAATCTCTTTCAGCATTTTTCTGTTTTTCGTTTTGTGTCTATTGGCTCTTGTCCTGCCACTGAGCACAACTGATAAGAGTCTGGTTCCATATTCTTAATCCCTCCATCAGGTATTTATTCATGAGAAACCCCTGAGACTTCTCTTCACCAGGCTGAATAATTTCAGCTGTCAGTATCTCCCCACATGACAGATGCTCCAAGACCTTCATCATCTTTGTGGCCCAGCACTGTACAAAGCACTCCAGAGATCTCTCACCAAGGCTAAGCAGAGGAGAAGGATCACCTCCTTCAGCTCAGTGTCAATATTCTCTCTAATGCAGTCCAGGAGGCTGTTGACCTTTCTCATACGAGCATGTTGCTGGCTTGTGGTAGGCTTGCTGTCCACCAGGAGCCATAGGTCCTTTTCTGTAGAGTTACTTCCCCAAACTTATCCTGGTTATTCCTCTCCATGGGAAGACTTGGCATTTTCCTTTTGTTGAATTTCATGAGGTTTCTCCCTGCCCAGTTTTACAGACTGTCAAGTTTACTCTGAATAGAAGCACAAGCAGTTAGAGAAAAAGATATACTTCCCAGTCTTGTGCCAGCTGAAAATTACTGCTCACATACATATAGATAACAGTCAATTCCTTTATGTTTTTTCACCATTTCTATTTAAATTATTTAGTATCAAGAATTTCTGGAGTAACTATGGAGGATGAGGATCTACAAATGATAAGTAGCACACACAGAAGGAATTTTGGGTTAACTTTATGCAAGAACAGGGCAAGTTATGATCTCAACTTATGATAGAATTTAACTTATTTATGAAGGTATAGTAATGAAAGAAAAATGCTTTTATTTCTAAGACAAGATGAGAACAGTAAGAAGCTCAATGAAGTGTAAAAACTTTCAAACTGTTGAAGCACATCATAGCAACTGTAGAGAAAAGTTCCTAGGAGAATGCAAGGGTTTTAAATACTACAGTGATCAGCACTTGATGGTAATTAAATTAAAGATCACTGTTGCAGTACAGAAAATCATTATTACTATAGTATAAGAAAAGTCTTATCAGAAATTCAGACAGATAATATTGAAATATAAGTATTAAAATGATAAAATTGGCTCTTCCTTTTTATTTATTTTCCATGAAAACATTTCCAATTTCAAAGCCAACTGCATTCACAATTTAGAGTATTGGAGTTAAAGGACATTTTTTGGAAACAAAAGGACTTAGAACTGAAGAGAAATATTCAGGATAACAGTCACTATAAATACAATGAAGTTAATGAAAGGGCTTAACTGGAATGGATCCTGACTGTAGCTCATGTTACATTTCAAAGACTGCATTTAGATTTCCTCTGTAACACTAGAAATGATAACAAGTAAAGTAATACTCCAGTAACGGTGTTGCTATTCATGGCAGCTATCTGGGGATAGAAGAAAGAATGCAGAAAGAGGGAGTTTGGAGAATCTTCATAATGTGATAAAATGTTGTGTGCAGGAGAAAATCATAAACATTGTGATTAATAGTGTGACTCATTCCTGAGTCAATGATGATTAAGAGGTGGGTTGATTATGAAGGGAATATAAAGTAAAAGAAGTCAGGAGTTAGAAACCATGCCCCATTTCCAGGCTACTGCTTGATGTTATTCACTGCCTGTTTTTCAGACATGCTTTTCTGCCTATTACTCCTGTTTCATGGCAGTGATTGCACCTCCTGCACTGTGCAGATTCAGCTGTTGCTCTGGCCACTGAGTGTTCTCAATCTGAGAAGTAACTGGATCTTTGTGGAAACAGCAGCCATTTGTTATACCAGATTTGTCACAGAAGGGACTATCATTTAAACCACAATGCATGGCTGGTAGAGAAATAACAATAACAATAATAATTAGTCCTCTTTGAACTGAAATAATAATAAAAAACATTTTTCCAGAAAAAAAAAGGCATAAAATAAATCAGTTTCCTTTCATGTCAGATGAAAAAGGTTGTGTTGTTTTGTTTTTGTTGTTTGTTTGTTTTTTCTCTCTCTCTCTCTCACACACACACACACACACAAAAAAAACACTTTTACGAACTTATAAGAATAAAAACAATGCAAAAGCAGAATAGGGAAAAAACTATGATTATTTTTTGGAGGAAATAACTACACTGGTAGTAGAAATGGTGAAGTTGTGTACCAGGCTGGGGAAACTGACAGTGAGCATGTGCTCATGAAATCACAAAGAGAGGACTCTAGGTACCTTTCTTTAAGTATATGGTCTTTACTCAAGGAAGGTATTATTTTAGACAATTTCAATTGTGGTCACAGTGTAACAGATAGTGATAAGCAGTTTCTATCCTTTAGTGAGGAGTCAATGACTGAATATAGTTTCCACATTTTTGACTATTGTATAGTATTCTTTTTTTATTTTATTTTTTTTCCTGCAATAATAGAAGAGGGTAGAGATTTTACAAGTGTTTCATTGTTGTTGGTTGGTTGTTTTTTATGTTTTGTTTTGTTTTGTTTGTTTGTTTTTTCCCCCTTAGTACTTTCAGAAGTTTAACAGGCAGTTTGGAGAGAATTGTCTGTCTTCATAGCTTAGTGTTAGTATAGGTATTTTTTTTGTTTATTGTTTTAACCATTGATCAGTACAGGACCTTATCAGGGTTATAAACAAATGGAAATATTTCTGTTAGAAAGTTGTTTTACACTGAGTAATTCATATTAGGTTATAAATCAGGTAGGATACTTATGAAAGGTGGGTTTCTTCCTTGAGAATTATTTTGTTCAGTGAATTTTGTTGTAACAAGGTTGTAACAGGGAAGATGATGTTGAGGAATGGCTTTGTTTTGACTGTTAGAAAACTCTTTTAGGCAAGCACCAGAAAATACTCCTGTAATCCTGTTTTAACTAGTATGAAATTGAACCAATTTACTGGCTGATATGCAAGTTTTCAGAAGAGACAAACAATTCCAGCTGAGAAGTTGCTTGGATGGGTTGTTCAGTATTGTTCATGAACTCCCTGTGCTCTCTCTCCTGTGCATCTGCCTGCTGTGATCTGTGAATACTTTGCAGTGTATCAGGGAACCTACACATTTTACTCAGTGCTATAGATTTCAAATGAGAAAATCAGAAAAGAAAGCCCTATGAGACTCAGTGGAGTCCTTAGGTCCTTTTGTGGATTTAGCTCCATACCTTCATAAAGAGAAGCACTGATAGCCTCCATTTTCATTGATTTTCCACTGTGGCAACTGAGGTCTCATTGAAGTACACCTCATCAGGTATTCTACACAGTTTGAACACTGGACATCACTTGTAATGGAAGAGATGCCAAAGGTTGCCATCACCTCTCTTTCTGCACATAAGATTAGAGCAGGTAGCTCCTGATCTTAGAAAGCTGGCTGTAATATAGCCTTTCAAATGCAATATGTTCATTGTAAATTTTTCATTTGTTTAATATGAACCCATACTACACAGGAAAAAAAAAATCTCTATTTCTACTTTGATGATTGCTTTTATATTTACTGCTTACAATGAATACTGCTGTTTTAACAGCTACACTGTTTTGAAGTTGATTATCATACCAGCAAGTGGTACACAAGAACATAATGTGCAGATGTGCTATTTAGAAGCAAATGAAAGAAATATTCAGTTGCAGTGGAGAAAGAGTTTCACTCAGCTTACTCACACAGTAAAGTCACCAAGGTAAAGTTGTGGTACTCTACAAAGGCAAGGGAATGTATGTACGCAAAAAATGACTTTTCTGTTAATATATAGAGTATACACAGGAAAACACTTTCTGTTGGGATGCCCATGTAATATACTACCAACAGCCTCCCTCCCACACACACATACACATACAAATACAATCTCCTTTGAGGTTGACACTAAAGATATCTTTCTACTAAGAAAGAACCTTGGTAGCTTTGATAGCCTTTCAATATTTCCCACAGCAAAAATAAAAGCAAGCTCAGTCTAAACTACATGACTAGCTGAGACAGTTGAAGATACATTTTAGACCTATTGGGACATTCTGTGTGTACTGTGCTTGGTAGGCTAACAAAGCAAGGCAAATTGATGCAGTGGGAAATCACTCCTCCTATATTTCTGGGAATGAATTCCTCAAGATGGCTGTGCATCGATGGCCTCAAGTCACCAGTTAACCAAACAGGAGCATATTGTTCATCATCTTTTCTGGGTTTTTGTTTCTGTTTTTATTTTGTTGTGTTTTGTTTTGCTTTTCTTTCCCGCTGTATTTCCAGATTGAAAGGTGCATATCCAGAATTTCACTCTGTTGCCATCAGCATTTTCTTCTTTTTTTTTTTTTTTTTTAATCTTCTATTAGAATATTTATTAAAATGGCACTCTACTCACAATTTGGTTTTATCCTTACAACACCAGGAGCAATCTGCTGTGCTTGCTTCCTCAAGGACTCTCAGAATGGAAACTCTCGGGCATCCTCTTCTCTACATCATCTTTAGATGTTTAGAATCTAAATCCTAACTTCCCAACATAAAAAACTGAAATAGTCCAGATCCTTTAGTTATAACCAATTATTATCGTGTAGAAGATAAACACACAAATAAACCTATAACATGCCTTGAATTGAAACGTTGTCTCAGCCTTGATTTTTACTCCACGTGCTAGGTTGGGACATAGCAACCATTTTTTGTGGACTTGTATGTTTTTTTAGCAAGATGAGTTCTGGGTCTGGGTAGTACTTAGAGTTGGAGCTACACATTGGAGCAAGTGGTAAAAATCCTGTCTGAGGACTCTACTACTGCTTGCAACCTTTTGGAGAGTAATAAACTGATATTTTTTTCTTCATCAGGTAGGTCTCTATCTGAGGTTCTGTATATGCTCATCATTGCCAGAGCATATGAGCACCTACATGAATATCCATTTCTATTTGGAAGCCTCCCTGGGTATTTGTCATAAGGTTAAGTAATACTGGCTTTGTACTGTTTTTGTTGTTGAAAATGAGGGAGTTAATCAAACACAATTAGATAAAATTAGAACAGACCTATGAAAAATTCAAAACGTAATAACAGACTTGAAATGTTTCAAACAGCAAAAAGTCTTATCACTCATAGAAATTATTTGTATATATGTGAACATATGCCTGCTCACATATTTATATAGGTAAATGTCATCTACATTAGCATCCAGATTCTTATCTGCTGAGCATTTTGAGGTTCACTTAAGTTTGCTAAGATGACTTAAAGATGCTCTTTTACTTTTTTTTTAACAATCTTTTTTATCTTTGTATCAATCTTTTGATCTCTCTAACAGACTTAACCCTCTTCTAATCTTTTTGACTGATAAATATATGGACTTAAACTTTGACTAATCTCAGCAAGGAGTGACATTCCTTCTGGAATGTGAGTTGATTGACTGGCCCACAATAAACCTGGAATTGTTTAAGTTGGAAGGGATGTCTTAAGGTCATCTAATCCAACTCCTCTGCTCAAGCATTCCGATAGAACACATAGCCCAGGAACCTGTCCAGTCAGATTTTGATTATATCCAAGGATGGAGATAACACCACCTCTCTAGGAAACCTGTACCAGTTTTTGACCTCCCTCAAAGTAATAAAAATATTTTGTTGTTTTCACATGGTCCATTCACCCAGCACTGCTGAGGAGAGTCTGGCTCCCTCTTCACTACCTCCCATCAAGTATTTTTACACACTGATGAGATCCCCCTGAGCCTTTTCTTGTCTAGATTGAACAATGTCACATCTCTCAGCTTTTCCTTGTATGACAGAAGTTTCAGTCCTTTAATCATCTTCAAAGCCCTACACTGGACTTACTCCACTAACCTGGTATCTTCTTTTCACCAGGAAGCCCAAAACAAGACAAAGCACTCCAGATGTGTCTCACCAGGACTGACTAGAGAGAAAGAATTGCCTCCTTTGAGCTGTCAGCAGTACTCCTCCTAATGCAGCCCAGGACGCCACTGGCATCTTTGCTGTAAGGTATCATTGCTGACTCATGGTCAATTTTGTGTCTACTGGGACCCCCACAGCTCTGCAGAACTGCTTTGCAGCTGGTTGATCCTCAGCATGTACTGGTGTATGAGGAACTCATGTCTGGGATTGCTCCAGCCCTGGTGCAGAACCTTGGACTTGGACTTAATGAACGTCATTATGTTTGTGTGGGCCCACTTCGTAAGCTTGTCCAGGTCCCTTTGGAGGGCATCCCTTCCTTCTCTTTTATCAACTACACCACTGAGCTTGCTATTGTCTGCAAACCTACTGATGGTGAAGCACTGATTCAGCTAGTTTTCCGTCCACATCACTGTTCACTTATCTCACCTGTACTTTGTCAACTTGTCTATGAAGATATTAAATATTGCCATAGGACACTATAAGCTAATGATGAAAAGGAAAGTGCAAGTTAATAATGTAACATGAAGTCAATATGAAAACTTCAAATGCAGACTAGGAACTGTTTGTATATCTGACCATACCGAAAAATAAAACCAGATAGAAAGTTCAAATAAAATCATCATAAGTGAGATTTGATTTCAGGACTCTGGAAACAAACTTCAGAGTTTATAATGGAATGGACAAGCTACTATCTAATAACATTTATATTAAAATAACAAAAAATAAAGGCTTTGATATTTTTAACAATGAATTTTGTAGAAGAGAAACATCTCTAGCATGAAACTGTAAAAGGTAATAGTACAGTTCAAAGACAAAATGTTAACGAATACACAGAACTAGCAAATATACTGATAATGTGTAAAGCAGGATTCTCCTCTTAAATACATTCATAACAGTCTGTAGTGTAGCTGGAAAACAAAACAAGAGGCATGCTGTGTAAGATTATGCATTAATATTGGATCAGGTTGCTGATTTGTGGTGGTGTTTTAAACTTACCTATAAATGGTTGTCAGTTCTGTAGTGAAGAAATGTTATCCTTTCTCACTGTAGACTGTTTGGATAACTGAATTATCATAGGACACTTATTGAATGTATATTTCCATGAACTTTATTTTAAATGTCCCGAGATATCAATTGCTATTAAAATAAAGCTAGGCAACTGTATATTCTTGGACCATTTGCTGCTGAAATATTTCACAGTAATAGGGTCAAATTTTAGCGCTTTATTAAATTGTTTTTTGTTTCACCTACACTAGAGGACAGATTTCTGGGAAGATTTTCTGTTTTCTTCTCTGAATTTGCCTTATTTTGTCTCATCTCATCTTGCCTTTACACCTCTACAGATGAACATTTTCTCACGGAATTTTATTTCAGCTCTCCTTCAAATTTAGGGCCTCACCTTTAACCTATCTTCCTCTGCAAAAAATTAAGATGGAGCTTAGACTTCTAGGTTCTGATTTTGAAACCCATTATTCTGAAAACTGTTATGACAGTGCTGTCAAATCCTAGAGATCTTCACATACTGTAGGCAATTCTAATGCAAAAACATAGATTTCTAGACTTGTATTCTGGAAGGACTGAGGGGGGGGGGGTGCAAAAGTCACAGTTTAGACAAAATGCAAAGCTCAAAGTTTGAATTAATGTGGTTACAGAAATCAGTCTCTTTAACTTCTTTAGGAGCTTTCGTCTTGTAGGCATTCAGAGTCTTAATACACAGTTACAGGTTTGAAATCTTCCCAAAGCATATTTTTAGCTACTTGTTTCTTTCATAATGGTCAGAGGAAGACATAACCACTTTGTAATAACTGCCTGGTGGTTAGAAAGCACCCCAGCTCTTTGAAAGGGGCAAAATTAACCCATTCCTTTCTCTGAGAGTATTCCCATTCAACCTTTCATTGAAATATATACCTCTTTTAAACTGAAGAGCTAAGGCTTTCATTAGACAGTGAGCATCTTTAAGATAGAGGCTTTTGCCATAATGAGAATTTTGAGCTATAAATTGCACATTATCATGCACAAATAACCAGTTTCTGGTTCACATTCTTCGTTGACAGATTCAGGTACAGGGTTACCTAAAAGTGAAGTTGAATCTGCTTGGATAGCATGCTGCTATAAAGCACACGTATAGATTTTGGTATCAGCATTAGTCGGTATAGAACTAGTTTTGGTATCTCATTTGGTATATCATATTTGGTACGGTTTTTGGTATAGCTTGGGTCTGTGTTATCTCACACAGTGGCTCCTCATATTTCTAAGAAGTCTTACACAAATGGACATTCCTCATCCTGTATGTAATGAATAAATAAATAAATAGATAGATAGATAGATAAAGAAACAAACCAAGAAAAGAGCTGCTGTAGCATTCCCATTTTTAGTTTTCATGTTTCACAGATTCACAGAATGGTTGAGGTTGGAAGGGACCTCTAGAGGTCATCTGATCCAACCCCCCTACTCAAGCAGGGCCACCCACAGCAAGTTGCCCTGGAGGAGACTACACAACCTCTCTGGGCAACCTGTTCCACTGCTCTATCCACCCTCATAGTTTACTTTTCCACAGTGAATAACATTTCATCTTCAAGGAAATTATGACTTTGAGAGTTGGATTTAAAAAGCCTGAGCTTACTAAATGTTTGGTTTGTGTTTTACCCAAGCTATAGATTTTATAAATGAAAGTAGAGATTTCATTAATAGTCCTTGTAATACCATGCTGATTTGTGAGTCATCCCCTGTTTTTTGTTTTTGTTTTTGTTTTTGTTTTACTGTGGAAAAGCAAAGTCAAGTCAAGTCAAGTCAAGTCTTGTGCTGGGGTCCCCAGAGCTGAACACAGTACTCCAAGTGGCTTCTCACAAGAGAAGAGGGCAAGAATCACGTCCCTCAACCTGGGACATGCTTCTTTTGATGCAGCCCAGGATACAGTTGGCTTTCTATGTTGCAAGCACACATTGCTGTCTCATGTTTAGCTTCTCGTCAATCAACACCCCCAGGTCCTTCTCATCAGGGCGGCTCTCAATCCATTCTCCATCCAGCCTGTATTCGTGCTTGGGATTGCCCCAGCCCAGAGGCGGGACCTTGTTGAACACTTGGCCTTGTTGAACTTCATGAGGTTCACACAGACCCACCTTTCAAGCCTGTCAGGGTCCCTCTGGATGGCAACCCTTCCCGCCAGAATGTGATCTGTACCACATAGCTTGATGTCATCAACAAACTTGCTGAGGGTGCACTCAATTTCACTGTCCATGTCACTGACAAAGATGTTAAACAGTGCCATTCCCAGTACTAACCCCTGAGGAACATCACTTTTTACTATAGCCACCTGGACATTCAGCTGTTGACAACAACTCTTTGAGTATGATTATTCAGTCAATTCCTTACCCATTGAGTGGTCCATCTGTCAAATCCATGTCTGTCCAATTTAGAGAAAAGGATATCATGGGGGACAGTGTCAAATGCTTTGCACGAGTCCAGGTAGATGATGTTAGTTGCTTTTCCTCTATCCACCAACACTGTAACCCTGTCATAGAAGGCCACTAGATTTGTCAGGCAAAGTACTACAAAATATGTAGTGTAAATCTCATCAGGAAAAAAAAAACAAACAAAAAAAACAGAGAACAATGCTGATTTTTTAGTGTAAAATTCAAATAGAGTTCAAATTTATCCAAGTAGAAATAACGAGACAATGAAGTACTGGAAGGTCATGTCTGACTATTAGTATTTATGGTTTTGGGTTCATTGTTTTTGTAGTTTAGAAGTGTAATTATTTTAGCACTTGTTTCTCTGAGATTGCATTCTGATGTTTACTTTTTGATATGGAACTATTAAAAGACCTGATGCATATACTTGCCTCTGAGAAAAACTGAAACAGTGAAAAGCTTGAATATCCAACATAGTTCTTCCTTATAAGAAAAGCAAATACATTGTGCTGGATTTTTTTTTTCTGTCAGTAAGCAATTAGTAATTTAGAAAAGAGGAAGAAAGAAAGAAAAAAAAAAAAAGTGAGTTTCATGTGTCCCTGGAATCCCTAAACCACTTTTCAGACAAGCATGTCATGTCTGATGTTGAAGATGAGAAGAAAAACAGACTGTTACTGTGTAGCTTGAGGTAGTAATTAAAAGATGGAATAAAGCTCTTTGACAAGGCATAGCAATGTTTTTGGTACAACTTTTCTAAAGCAGTTTTGGGTGAATACAAATCATCCACAGTGCAAATATGACATTTTACTTGCCACATGTGATCTTGCACTGTTTACATTACATATGGTGTATATAGTAGAACTAATCAAATCATCTCATTGATAAATGATCTAATTAATATTGACTGCAAGCTTTTAGGAGATTGATTCCATTTTCTGTAAATGTAGCCATTATTGGATCGTTTCTACAGTATTCATGGAATTTTATTTATGTGAATTATGGTGATCTGTTTGCTTCACTTATTCATGATTCATATCTGAGATCTGTGAATGACTGTTATTTGGTTTTGGTATACTTACAGAACGTATTTGCAGGCTGAATAATTAAAAATACTAATATGTGATAGTTGGCATTTTGTGATGCCAAATACCTGCACCTTGAGCTGAAAAAGACAATTAATTTTGCATGCCCCAAAAATCGTTCAAAGTTGTAATACTTTCAAGTCTTTCAGGAAACAGAACAGCAATATCAGAAACCCAGAATTGCTCAGGCTGGGATGGACCACAGAAGATCTCCAGTTCAACCTCTTGCTCACAACAGTCAGTTGCAAGGTGAGACCAGGTTGTTCAGGGCTTTATCCAGTTGAGTCTTGAACTACTCCAGCCTCCCTTTGGTCATTCAGGCTACTGTTAGGTTCCCCTGAATCCACTTCTACTCAAGGCTGAACAAGCCCATTTCTCCTGCCCTCTCCTCACAAGGAAATTGTTCCAGTCATAGAATCATAGAATCATCATAGAATGATGATGTAATGCTTCTCCCCTGGTTGGTTTGTCTAATGCCTGCACCAGAAAGTTATCCTTGACGGACTCTAGGAATCTCCTAGAGGCTCTTAGGCTCACAGCCTGCTGTGTAGCTTTTCCAGAAGACATCCGTGTGGTAGAAGTCCCCTATCAGGCTGACAGTGTGTGAGCGTGATGCTTCTCGTAGTTGAAGCAAGAAAGCCTCATCAGCAGTCTCCCCTTGTTCAGGCGGCCTGTAGTAGACCCCAAACAGAAGGTGTCCTTTATCGGTGTGGTCCTTTACTTTCACCCACAAGTTCTATTTGCAATTGATCCCTTCCCTAACACAGAGGGCAAAACATCCTCTCCTCCTTCCCTGCCTATCTCTTCTGAAGAGCTTGTAGCCCTCTATTCTGAGTGTTGAAGTTGTGTGATCCGTCCCACCATGTTTCCGTGATGGCAATCATGTCATATTTGTCTAATTATACCATGGTTTCTAACTCCTGTTTGTTTTCCATGCTGTGTGCATTGGTGAAGAGGCACTTCAGCTGGGCTATCAGTTGCATCACTTTTCCAGAAGAACCTTTCCTGATTGCTTTGGGACAGCTCACAAGCGTTTCCCTCTTGTTTCTTAAAGTGACAATGTTCTCAGGTTTGTTTCCTTCACTCAGATGTACTGACCATCTTGATGGACCTGCCCTGAACAACCTGTAGTTTATCAATGTCTTTCCTGCACTGGTGTCCTGAAGCTGTGTACAGTACATAGGAGTGATCTATTTAAAGATGAGTAGAGAGATATATAACTTCCCTGGATCTCTTGGTTCTGGCCCTGTTCCCACTGCCTAGGTCACTGTTGGCCTCTTGCTGACAGGGCACCCTGTGTGCCTCATCTTTCCTACCCAACAGGACTCCCAATGGTTTCTCGCAGAGCTGCTCCCCAGGTAGGCAACAACCTGTGATGCTGCATTGATGTGTCCTCTCAAGATAAGGAACATTGCATTGTCCTTAGTGAATTTTGTCAAGTTCCTGTTGGCACACTCCTCCAGCCTGTCTAGGATTTACTTGAATACTCCCTCCAGACTGGCAGCATCTGCAAACTTGACAAAAGTGCACTTGATCTCCTCCTCCAGGTCTTTGACAATATTAAACAAGACAGTCCCAGGACAGACCTCTGTAGTACTATGGTTGTCCTAGGTAAAGAATAGCCCATTAGCTGTCATCCTTTGAGCACAATCATGGAATTATTTTTTATCCCTTCAATTTTCCACCAGTCCAGACTGTAACAACCCAACTGTCCTGGTTCCAGTTAGGACAGAGTTAATTTTTCCTCATAGTAGCTGGTAGGGTGCTATGTTTTGGATTAGGATGAGAAGAGCGCTGATAACATGCTGACGTTTTAATTGTTGCAGAGCAGTGTTTACACCAGGCCAAGGACTTTTCGGCTTCTTGCTCTGTCCTGCCAGCGAGCAGGCTGGGGGTGCAGCAGGAGCTGGGAGGGGACAGATCCGGGACAGCTGACCCAAACTGGCCAAAGGGGTATTCCATACCATCTGACGTCATGCTAAACAATATATAGGGGTGGCTGGCCGGGGTGGGGGGGCCGGCTGCTCGGGAATAGGCTGGGCATCGGTCAGCGGGTGGTGAGCAATTGCATTGTGCATCACTTGTTTTCTTACACATTATTATTATTAATACTATTATCATTATCACTATTATTATTATTGTTATTATTATATTCCTGTCTTAATAAACTGTCTTTATCTCAACTCACAGGCTTCACTTTCCCGTTTCTCTCCCCCATCCCATAGAGGGAGGGGGGAGGGTGAGCGAACGGCTGTGTGGTGTTTAGCTGCCAGCCGGGTTAAACCACAACACCAACTTGATACAAGAATATCAGGGGAGACAGCGATGAAAGAAAGCCTTTTAAAAACTGAAATAAACAATCCTCTATAATCTGCAAAACCTCATCACCTTTTTTCTCTTTCATTTGCCTTGAAATGTACTTCAAGGACACTCACTTCATGAGCTTTCCAGGGACAAAAATGAGGCTGAGCAACCTGTTGATCTATGTATTATTCTTTAGGCTTTCCTTTAAAATATGAAAAATATTTGTGTTTCTCCATCTGCCAGGCACCTCCCTAGATGTCCATGACCCTTCAAAGATACTAGTTAGTGGCTCCTTGCAAGGACATCTGTTCTGGGCTGAATTCTTGCAAGTCGTACCTGTCTCAGCCCTCATCCATTACTGACTGTTCTCTCTAAAGTCCTATGGAGCCTTGTTGGAGAAGACCCCAGCAAAAAAAGCTAAATCATTTCCACACTTCCCTTGTTCAGGCTTTCACTACTAATGTAATTGTAGAATCTCTTCTGGTTACTCTTGGAATACCTGGCAACTCTTGCCTCCAGCTAGACTTGTTTTTTTCTAACACCTCCTCTGCTTACACCTCATGTGCTTTATTTTATGTATTTATTTTTACATTGGAGCATTATCCAGTTTTCTATCCATTTCCTGACACATCCACTTGTTTTTCTGAATGTTTGGACAGATCATTTTTGTGCTTTTCCTCAGGGGGACAGCTTTCCTGAGTTCCTCTTCCTCCTAGAACTGACTATCCAAGAGATCTTACGTATCAGTTTCCTGAGTAGGCTGAATCCTGCTTTCCTAAATTCCGAGGTCGATACTTGTCTTCCTCACTCCCCTCAAGGTTTTGAATGGTGGTAGTTTACAGTTACTACAGCCAAAGCCACCACTGATTAAAAATATGCCTCTTCATAGCAATGGTGAAATGAGTTCACTGTTCTCATTTTTAATGTAATATGCATAGATATTTCTATTAAAGAAATCTTAGGTGCTCTGCTAATTTATTCATCTTTCTTGAATTACATTGTACATTGCTGCTGTATTTTCTCTATAAATTGATTAGACATTGCCAGTATAATTTCTATTGCTCCTTTAAAACTTGTGCTTTTTCCTCAGGCTTTTAGGGAAGGGGAATTGTTATGTTCAAGGCTGGTATTTCTGTAGTAAGGATTGCTCCATTCAACCTTTGAAATCATTTGTTTACTTTAATCACAGTGGTGTGTTGTAAGGAATAATTACATAATGTTGGTAAAGTGTTTCCTCCCATTCCCTTGAAAATGAAAGGGAGCTCTTAATTCAGTTTTGTGGGAACAAGAGTGAGCCTGAAAAAATACTATATAAAAATTATTTATGAGAATTTAGTATATGATTTTATTTCTGCAAAAATATCACACAATGCTATTTTAGTTATTTTTACTTAGTAACTCAACTGTACTTACTTCTTGAAACAGCTCTTGAATGGAGTGTTATCAGGATTAAAATCAAGACTAAAATTTCTTCACTTAGGCTCCAGAACAAGCTACTCCAAAAATACTATATTAATACCTTTCAGGCAATTATACTGTAAGATAACCATTTAGGAAAATGAAGTACTTTTAGGAATTCTAAAACTTTTCAGTATTCAATAGGAGATATAATTGTTATTTGTGGAGTGCTTTCAAAATGTAGAATAAGGTGAACTTTTTTTTTTTTTGAAGAGATTATAGCATATCTTCATTTATAGACTTTCCTTTGTAATGTTCCCTTTTATATTATATTTTTCTTTCAACAGAGAAACAGTCTTCAAGTGTGGAAATTGGCAATAATTATAAAAACCTATGAGCTGTTTATTCAACTGTACTTGCATCTCTATTATTAGCAGTATTTTTAGGTTTTAGTTCAGTTCAGATTTGCATTGCCAAAATGTCTTTTGAAGCCTTTGGGTCTGCTTCCTAAACAGATTTATTTTATTTATTTATTTATGGCACTTTTACTAATTTCAATTAACTATAACAAATGGTTTGTATCTATCAGGAGTCATAGTGTCACCTGAACTAGTTCCAAAGATAGTGAATATCAAGCAGATCTTTGAGGGGATAGTGATTATCTAAACTTCATGACTACAACATCTTTCTTTCAAAAATGCCTACGTTCCCAAGTATTCAAAAAAAGTCTTTACAATGTCTGTCATATTGGTACTCATAATGGACATGAAGCCATTTCTGGAGTTTTTTTCCACAGTTCTTTGCATACAGAAGATTATACAGCACTCGAGCATGTATGCACTTAAAAACTCCAGATGTGAAACAATTTGTAACATTCAATATTTTGTATACTAGCGGTAAATCACACCATGTCAAGTATAAACTGAACACTCTCCTGTAGATCTTGATGTATCTATGTTTATTCCGTTCACAGACCTCTCTCTGGTAATCACCAGTCTCACTTGTTTCACAGTTAAAATTTAAATTTTGGTCTTAATACTCTGGGAATTAATAAGAACTACATCATATTTAAAAGAGTCAAATGGGGAAATTATGTCTTTGTTTAAAAGACGGGCATAGCTTATGGTCAGTTGGAATTTTGTAGGTGAGCCTGCTCTCACATTTGAATTTGAGAGTTTCCTGCCTGTGATTTAACTCCCCTATGTCCTTATGATCTCCCCTTAAAGGTCATCTCATTGTCTTCCACTGCATGTGTCTCACTGGCCCAGTACTCAACAGCTAGCAACAGCTGGTAGTAGGATCCTGGAGCACGAGAGCAGCTGTGTGCAGATTCCTCCTAAAAAGCATGATGCCCTAGACTGAAGCCTACCTTGTCAAAATGAGTTCTCTGTCCTGTGGTTTACCACAGATTTTTGGATGGAGAGAGAAAAGCTGAAAGGCCTTATGCTCTCCTTGTGTAATGTCCTGGCTTCCTTACAGGATGGAAAGTGCTCTGCCCTGGGATATTGCATGACCTTGTGGACACTTTCGTGGTATTGAGACGCATCCAGTTCAATGTCACCATGCTAAAGAATCCTGAGACCAGAACTCCTGCATATAGTTTTTCTCCCCATTTTTCTACAGGACCTGTAATATAAAATTATTAAAAAACAATGATCCAGTTGGCAAATAGTAAAATAAGTACATTTTGGTTATCAGACATAGGCCTTCTGAGATTATGTCATAGTTTATTTACAGAGTTATTATCTCATTTTTTGTTCCCCACTTCCACTTGCCATACACATACCTTTTAAACAGGAATAATAGCATCCTGTGATTCAGAGATATACCATGAAACTAAACGCATTGTGCGTTTTTCAGATACTAAATTCTCAGGTCTCATAGAAGTAACCTGAATAGAAATGTTGCAGGATTGATGCATGTCACAACAAATTGGGATGTTCTAGACACAGTGATTTCAAACAATCACATTTCTTATAAAAATGTTCGTTTGTTTGTTTATTTGTTTTTAAGATCAGGGAATCTGGCATATTTTTCCTTCTTATTCACCTACTGATAATGGTTATTTTCACATTTACATATGTAATATGTATTTACATACATTTTTCCACCTAGTCATTTATTTTTCATATTATACCATATTTAACTGGAAATTTGACAGTAGACTTTCTGAGGTGAAAACTGTTTCTCTAAATGTTTTACGTGAGCAGCAATCCATGGAGTAATAAAATATAAAAAAGTACTAACAATTTATGTATGCTGTTAATTCCACTGAAGGTGTCCAAATTTCAAAAGCAGTTCCTGGGTATTACATTTAAACATTATCCCCTTTGCAACATTCTACGTTGAGAAAAGAATATGTCAGGAGCTGCTCAGAACTGTGAGTACAAGGTTACAAATAGCTGTCAGTGAGGTCTAAAATGATTAGATTTCCTCTGTGAAACTGGAAACGTAGGACAAGTTGGGCAGCAAAGTAAAATGTGCACATAATCACATATAGCAGTAAGAAAGCAAAGTGTTCTGCTGCATTTCTAAAATGTGAGAGAACATCAGCATAAATTAAATTGTTTAAAAAAGTGAACAAACATAAAGCAGAAATCCTACACTGAGAAAACAAGTACCTTGGCCCAGGCCCTCAGCAGGCTTTATTTATTGTCTTTGTATAGGTCTCAAATTTAGAGAACGTGTGTATATGCATGTGTATATATTAAATATAAATAAAAGCTGATACCTTATAACAGCATTAGTTCTATGTTACAAATTTTGTTAAGCTTTGAATGGAACTTGAGGTAAGTGTCTCAGTATGGACTAGTTCTATTCACTTGTGGCATTCCAGTCTAATGAATAACAGCAGGCTCAGAGTAGTACTGAAGATTATGGGGCACAACATTGAATTTGGACTACTAGATAGTAAAGCGTGGCAGATTTCATTAACCTCCATATGGGTATACTGAAGAATGTAAGATTTCTGCAATGATAGCGGGAAGGGAAGGGAAGGGAAGGGAAGGGAAGGGAAGGGAAGGGAAGGGAAGGGAAGGGAAGGGAAGGGAAGGGAAGGGAAGGGAAGGGAAGGGAAGGGAAGGGAAGGGAAGGGAAGGGAAGGGAAGGGAAGGGAAGGGAAGGGAAGGGAAGGGAAGGGAAGGGAAGGGAAGGGAAGGGAAGGGAAGGGAAGGGAAGGGAAGGGAAGGGAAGGGAAGGGAAGGGAAGGGAAGGGAAGGGAAGGGAAGGGAAGGGAAGGGAAATGAGCATGGAGCTGATGGACAGACACTGCAGATAATACTGGAGTGTGAAAATGAGAAGGGAGATCTGGAGGAGATGCTAATCTAGAAGAGAAGAGGGGATCATTCAGTGAGTGGGTAACAGCATACAAAGAGAAGGACAGTAGAAGAGTATCTAGAGCAATTTGAATTGCTCAGAGCTGTGTTAGCAATTATTGTACAGTCTGACCACAAAGAAAACACAGGCATATGAAGATCAGGTCATCAACATACTCCCTTAATAAAAACATAAGAAAAGAAAACGATGACATCCATTGACTAAATGGCAGTACGCACTCAGATTTCTAATAATATTCAATACAACTGAATGTGGCATGACTTAATATGACTGAGTTTCTTTTGCAATTTCATATTCTTTTGCAAAACTTACCTGATTTCTTCCCTTTGGAAATTGTATCAGTAAGTTTACAACTTATTACATTCCTTGCCATTCTTTAATGTAAAAATGAACAAATAGAGAGAGAGATTATCATCTGGCAAAATGTTTTATGAATCTAATTATGAATTTTAAAATTCCCATAGTAGACAAATACTGTATTTTGAAAAAACATAAAAAAAATAAAAAGATAAAAATGCAAAGATGACTCAGTTAAGGAAAATCCAAAATCCTCTTTTGAGAACAACATTGCAAGACTGATCATTAAGCAAAATTTTTGGAAATAATACTTTAAAGAAGACAAATAGCTATTCCTTAGAATTTCCTTTTTAACCACATGTACTTACAATCTTCACTTAATACAAACACAATACAACCTGAAAAAAAAAAAAAAGAAGCTAAAATT